>NC_089803.1:33288475-33375975 GCF_029633855.1 Hoplias malabaricus
TCTGTGTTGCCCTGTGAAGGACTGGCGTCCCCTCCAGGGTGTATTCCCGCCTTGCGCCCGATGATTCCAGGTAGGCTCTGGACCCCCCGCGACCCTAAATTGGATAAGCGGTTACAGATAATGGATGGATGGATATTCTTATTATTTTATAAAAGAAAATAAACCTTCTTAACTTTAATATTCATTAATAAAATATTTGAAGCTTAGCTGCTGGTACTTATGAGATTATTCTGTATATATAATACACAGGAGGCATGTATATGATCCTGTCATTGTATTAAACCAGATATTTGTGTGTGTGTGTGTGTGTGTGTGTGTGTCACTGGACCACTCTGCCAGTGCTCCAGTCCTCTGTCATGGCTGAGTGAGCGAAGCGACAGGCCAGCCACTTGCAAAGCTCTCTCTTCTCTCTGTGCCTTAGCCTTCCATTCACATCAGACCCGCGCTGCTTCTAATGGAAGCTGATTGCATTTAATAAGAGAGAAAGATTAACCCATTAGCCCGAGGCCATTTGGGACCCAAATCATTTATTTGGCCCAGTGACCCACAGTGAAAGTGGAGATGGGGTTCAAATGTGGCCTTACAGGTCTGTCAGGCTGGTCTGTTGTGGCCTTCTCTTTGGGCCTGACCTGGCCTTTTACCCCTTCTTTACCACTGGGCTTTAACAGCAGCTCCTGTTCCCCAACCCGGTTTACTGCTGGGCCATCTGAACAGCAGGTCATCTGCAGGTGGAACCTTCTGTATTTTATTTTAATTTAACTGCTCGTATGACCATATAGCTCTTCAGTTTCAGAACACAATTGTGGTATTGATTGAAAGTCTGTACTTTGGAAAGTAATTGTGTTTGTTTGTCAACAGGTTTGTGTTTAAAACTATTATAACATCGTACCATGCTTTTATTATCACTTGCAACATCTGCAGCCCCTTAAATTTTACTATTAGGTTAACAGTCTCATCAGTCTTAAGATATAAATCTAATATGTAGATACATTACATTATGTGTGTAATGTAGAGAATGAGGAACTGTTAATGGGCTCTCAGACCTGTTTAGGTTTGATTAGTTATTATAGTGGCTCAGAATTTAATGTTATTTCATTTTCTGTCTTCTCCTGGCAGCAAACCAAAATGACCATTGGAAAAATATCTTTTCCTAAAATGTTCCAATGATTTTAGTGTGTCTTGGTGTCATTTGTTCTGAGACCTCCCTCTGATATACCACATTTACAACTGTGGGATTGGTGGTAGTTTAATTTCTTTGCTGTTTTTCCCCCCTATGCTCACTTCTTTTTCTTGCTCTCTCACACACACTAACACTTCCACAATCCACTGTGGGACACCCAGTCTCTGCTCTTGGGTTCATATTGTAATGGTAGGTCACTATTTCTTGTGCACATATCCCCATGTATACCCACCAATATACTCCTTGCACATGATCCCCCCTGAGCCTGATCTGTTCCCAGGGACGGAATGAGGGAGCAACCCCTCTCTCCCCTGCCAAGGTTGTATTTCTTCATTAGTTATTCCCAGAGTGGTGGGCCTCTGTATGTGCGTGTGTGTGTGTGTCCGTCCCAGAGGAGGAGGAGTAGATTAATTCGCATCAGAAAAGAGAGCTGCTGAGGTGTGAATGGCAGCAGGCAGCTGGTGAAGGTGCGTCACGCCCCCCTGTTTCTGCTTCCAGCACTTAGACGCGCACACACACACACACACACACACACACACACACATACACTTACTGCCATGGGAAACATAATGCAATCAGTGCTTTTTCTCACATTTTAATGCTTTCTTTCTCTCCGTCTTTGTTTCTGTCTTCTCGTGTCTGTAAGTTGCAGACTTGCTCTGTGCGAATGTTTCATGTTCTCTTTATGTATTGCTGTATGTAGTTAACTTAAGCGCAGTATCAGTGCTGTACTTATAAAGCTAATTGCATGCGATGTTTTATTCTCTCCAATGGCCTCCATTTGTGGTCACAAGCTCCGCCCCATCCCACTCGCCACATGTGCATTAGAAACCCCTCTAATGTAACATTATTATGTTGATGGGCTTTGGATATCAACTGCCAAGTCAGGGGTGCATTCTAATTTAGCCCATTTTGTAAAATGGTGTGCCTGTGTGTGTGTGTGTGTATATGCGTGTGTGTGCGTGAGGTTTAAAGCAGCATTCTGTTACACCAGCTCTCTGTGCAGCCCATAAACACAGCCCCTTAATGACTGGCTGGCCAGAGTGGTGGGAGAAAAAGTAATCACTTTTTTACGCGGGGAGATTATTCCCAGGTCAAAGGTCGCACCCTGTGGGTTCTTTTAAAGTAAATATGGAGCGTTATTCCTCCCTGCTTGCCCGTTACCGCCCCCGCTAGCCCGGCATGTAAATTGCGCATCTGCAGTAGACCCCCTCGATCGCATTAATAAGTTTAAAGGGAGTTTTTACATTATGTGGGCTTGCCTATTAAAGCCATTTGTTAGCTTTTTGCTTATGAGGACAGGCCTGGCAGGGAGCTGTATTACGAGAGTGAGGCTGCTGTAACGGCATGTTGTTAAATCACAGGCCACACACCGGGAGGATTAGCCTGAGTTTATGGGCCAAACAGCAATACACGGCCCTTTCTCCCATCGAGGCTCATTCAATCAGCCACATCAGATATGAAACCGGGGATTTGGCTTGGGGTTTGGGGTGGGGTGGGTGGGTGTGTGGGGGTGGGGTTGCACTGTTAAAGTAAGAGACAGGGTCCTCAGGATTGCCCTCTGAAACTGCCTCTGACCTGCTTTTCACTTAAAATACCCCATCATCACCATCACAGTGACTACTGCGTTTTTTCCCCTTTATCTTGTGAAAGAGCTGCTTGAGGAAATTGTGAGTCTAATGAACCCTTTAAAAATGAAAGTTTGGCCAGAAACTAAATTTTAGTCTACACAAAATGAAA
Source organism: Hoplias malabaricus (assembly GCF_029633855.1). Classification (NCBI taxonomy): domain Eukaryota; kingdom Metazoa; phylum Chordata; class Actinopteri; order Characiformes; family Erythrinidae; genus Hoplias; species Hoplias malabaricus. The sequence goes on from NC_089803.1 coordinate 33,291,396, forward strand.
GCTTATCCACAGCAGTTACTATTGTGCAGACAGCCTGTCTAAACCAATATTTAAGCCTCAAAATGTCCACTAATATTTTTATTTGTGTAAAATTGTTTATATCTAACATCATGGTTTCAGATTATTTTTAAACAAACAGATATTTCAAATAAACATTTAATACCTGTGAGGGCTGCACAAAGCTATTATTATAAAATTCCTATATTTCGTTGCCTTTCATTTGCATCCAAAATATTTTGTTCTCTCTTTAATACTTTCATAATGACCTCATTGTAATTACTTAATATTACACGTTTATGTATATTGACATTGGATGGTTTGCACATAGTGACTTGAATATCAGCATTGGCCCACAATAACAGATAATTGTAGCTGCAGAACAAAAGGAAGTTGTTAAAACTGGTGTGATCTCATTCCTTGTCTGAGTGTTTGTGTGTGATGTTGGGATGCTCCTGTGTGTGCCTTACCCGTGGGATCAGTATTCTGCAGTTCATTGATGATCGCAGACATGTTCCTCTTCCATTACATGCCTTCAGACCAGAGCGTGAAAGTCATAAAGTTTAATGCTATTCACTCTCAGGTACAATCACTCCCTCCTCTTGGTGTCACACTTCATTAAGTGCCATGGAGAACCTGTGCAAGTGTGTGTCTGACAGAGGCAGAGTGGATCTGTTTTTGTGCAGCTGCCTCGAGAGATCCATGTTCTGTAGCAGCAAGTGTTCTGCTCCTATGAGTGTCACTTTGCATTTGTGCCATTTGTGTGATCCCACCTGAGAGGAAGGAATAGTTCCATAGTTTAGGGGGGAAAAAATGAATCTTCATAGTTTCCTCTTACTCCAAAAGTAAATTGATTAACCAAGAAGCCTTTTGTCTGTATGGTGCTTCTTTAAATTTGTACTGCTGCAGCCAATTTTGGACACAAATATACAGACGAAAGTCTGTCTGTAAAATGTTATAATGACTGCTGATGAAGTGTAGTGCAATGTATTTTAGCCAGATAAAAGATATCAAGAGCAAAAACTAAACTATATAATTTAACCTGAAGTTGTACACTATAATAATTTATGACAAAGCTTTCATTGCCCCAAATACATTAGCATTTTGAGCTAATTTTGAGCACCTTAGTTAATTATTTAAAAAGTAATCAGACTTTAAAATAAGTTGTAAAATCACAAAGATTGATTAACTCTTTAGGATTGATGTGGTGGATCAAGGATTGTTTAAACATATACACAATATTGTTGCCAACACATCAGACTTAAAACAGCCTGTGCATTCCACAATGAACCAAGGTATAGTTGTAGGGGAAAAAAATTAAAAAAGCAAACGTGACACTGTCAGTTAAGACACTAAAACTGAAAATAAGAGGGTTACTAAAATATACGACAAATATATCTGAAAATAATCCACATGCTTCAAACAATAATTAAAATGGTGAACCAACCAACATTGGTGGATGACTGCTGGTGACCATACTTGAACTATGTAACTGTTCCTCTGCTCTTGCGCTGACGCAGACTGCAACTTTTCATCCCTAAACCTGGAGGGAAACGTGCCGTGCACTCCTATTTTAATGTCATAGCAAAGGCTCATTATAGCAGGGGCATAACAATTCCTCCGTTAATTTTCCAGCAACCAGTTTTTAATTAATAGTGCAGGCAGTCTTAAACACAGAGTACACAAATTGCCTGTGGCCCTCATAATTAATTCTAATGGAAGAAATTAAAAATTGGTGGGGTGGATTCAGATTGTTCTGTGGCGCCACCATGGGTTCTAGATCAGTGGAGCGACTCTGTCAAAGGCAAGAATCTTCCAGGGGTTTGGGTTTTACAGCAGGCATTCAGAAGGGTGAGGGATGTTTCCTATATCTGTGTAGAATGACCTTGTTGGTGTATCTGTTGGACTTGGGTACTCCAGGTCTAAAGATGGGAAAACTATTGCATTTTACCATCCATGAATACACATGTGAAACGATTAAAACTGTAATTATGTGATTCTTTTTGTGGATGGTATTTTGAATAAACATTTAGGACAATGGGCATATACTGTGTATACAGATTTAGGTTTGTGTTGTAGAAATATATTCTTGTGAAGCATTCTGTGTGAGACAAAGACATGTTCTTAAATGTCATTGTCTCTTTAAGTACCTCACCGCAAACTGATCTAGTTGATCTCACAGAGTGGCTGCAGCTCGGGCTGAATCACAGCCCGGAGGTCAGCTGACACCATTAGCAGCTTTCCCCACACTCACAACCTTTTGTCCCCCTCACTCACCTTTCTCCTTTATTGTGTTTTCTGTTTCCTCTAGAACACATTGTCATTTTCATGTTGCTGATAGTTCTTTTTAAATGTGCTATTTTTGTAACTAAGATTTCAAGAAAGGTCACCATTGTGGAAGACAAAGATATTCAAATATAATAAATCCAATGATTTTCAAACACTTTGCCTGTTATATCTTTCTAACTGTTTATTTTAACCAAGCATTTTGACATGTTTCGTGTGTTCAGGCCCCTGCACATACTGGTATGTAACGCAGCCGTGTGTACACAGCCATGGCAACTAACTGAGGATGGACTGGAAGCTACTTTCCAGATCTGCCACCTGGGTCACTTCTATCTGGTGCAGCTGCTGCAGGATGTGCTGCGACGCTCAGCTCCTGCGCGTGTGGTTGTGGTTTCTTCAGAATCCCACAGGTCAGGTTATCTACAGCTACAGCTTTCTCTGTTCTGTCTGTTGCCCTACACCTGGGTCTTCTACAGAGGCCCTGCTGTTCTGACTGGTCCAAGGACAGTACGATTTAAAAGTTTTGAAGTCAATTTTCATATTATTATTTAGTATGTTATTCATAAAATCCTATATTTTAAGTTTAGAAACAACACACAGTTATTATGGAGTCATGTACATGTTTGTTCAGATTTTGATCATTTATTTAGATTATTCAGAATTGGCATATTATTTGTATCTAATTAGAATTATTTTATAAGATTATCTACACAGAAATTAAAATTTTTGTGTTTACATATTTTTAAAAATTAAACATGGATGACCAGGACTTTCACCAGCAGTTATAAACGTGGATGTAGGGTAGTGAGTGAGGATAAGAGAAAAGTCACTGTTGACTTTTTTGTCCAAAATATCAAAGCTTGGACATATATTACTTTATGTTATTCCAACAAAATCTTGTCATGCAGCTTTCGCTTCCATGCAGCCCTGGTGAAGTAGGATATGAGCCATTGATCTTGGCCTGAGATTTGATAAAGGTTGATTAAATTGGAGCCGAATGGCCATGATTGATTTGACCTGCTGAAATGCTTCAGTGCGCAGGCAGTAGTATTAAAGCAGCTGTGGTGGACTCTGCGGTGGCATGCATGGTCTTTCCCATAAACACACTTTTTTGGCGGAGCAGGGAGATCAGGCACCTGGCTCTTGTAGATCACAAATATGAGGAAAATGAAACATGTAGTAAAATACTAGAGTAGTTTTTTAAATGTAGTGGCAGACAGTAAGAAGAATGAGAGCTTTTTAAAAAAATATCTAGCACTATATCAATCCCAAGCAAATTCTAATTATGGGATAATAATTTATATGTATAAATTCATCATCTGCACCAAATATTCTTTTTACATACACATACAACAAAAAGAATAAAATGGCATTAATAGACAAGAAATGGGATATTTAAACAGATCATATCATGAACAGTCCCTCTCTGCCAAACAAATGGCACTTGTCCATTCCCAGTTTTTCTACCAGAATATGTTCCACACCCATGATTCATTCTGTAACATCCTCAGAAATATTAACAAGAGATTAGTGCTGATTGAGGTGAGAAAGAAATACATACAGGTGTGTATACACACATACATACACACATACACATACACACACACACACACACACACACACACACAGGTTTTAGCATGCCAGTTTAACAGTGACCTTTTATCCCAAATACAGGTAGCTACACTGAAACATCTGTTATTGTACTCCTGTTTTTTCTGTCATTCTTAATCTCTTTCTTCTCTCCTCTGCTCACTCTAAGTCACTAGCTGTAATATGTGTCCTTTTGAATACAATTGTTTGACCTTTGCCCTGGAGAGAGATTATATTTTGTGAAGCTTTGGCACCAAGTAAGACCTTGACCAGGTCAGACAGGTGTGGCAAGTAGAGAAAGATGACGAGGGAGTGGGGAAATTGAGCTTTAGCAAAATAAAATGGTTTCACTTAAAACTTTATCTCCTCGGTTACACTAAGGCTTACAGGGCTCAGTGACATTACAGACAGGTCTTACACATTTCCACAGCTGCCTCAGTTCTAACTGGAGGAGATTGATAATGTGATAGAGAAAAATATTGCCCACACTCTATTCCTCCTCGTCTTACAGCAACCCAGAACTCTACTGACTGCAGTATATACTAGACTTCTGTTACGACATGACAAATACTGCCCATTTTTTTGTTGTGAAATTACAATTTTCTGAATAGAAAGAGACCACCATAATTATACTTTGGAGATTTCTAAAATCATTTACACATTTCTTAGTTATAAATTTGAAGTTATTTTTAATTCAATGGTAGAGTGCAAAACATAGTACTCATTACTTTGTTGTTATTCTGTTAGTTCACACTTGAAGCACTTGCATTTATATGATCATGATACCATAAGTCAATGCCTGTTCCTTTTTTTTTTTTATACAGTACTTACATAAAAATATCTTGCCTTAATAATCTCCCCCCTGTGGAGAAACCTCAGACTACTTAACATGTGAGAGTAAAAGCCATGTCCATGTAAGCCACAGGCTGCAGCCTGTTTGAAACTATGATATTTTTTTATCAGTTTAATACAAATTATGGTGTTCATTTACACTATAAGTTATACACAAAACAATAAAGTTCAATAAAGAAATCATAACTGATAAGATTAAACCATCTGAACTACACCTTTTTATTGGATTATCTGAGATTTTGGGATATTTAAAAAAATTTAATCTGCCTTTTTTTTGCCTGGAAGAGGCATATGCACTTACTGACTGACTGACACCTAATGTTGAAACGCGCATGCACAAGTAGGAACTGTTAATTCAGCCGTATTTTACAGAGAGAACTTAAGGTGGCACCACTACACCATATTTCAAATTCCAGTTACTGAACTAAATTTGCAACCGTTCGACGGTGACCAGAGGTCCTCTTTTCCCTGGACTAGTACTCTTTGTGGGATCTAAAAATGCGTGTTCAAGGGGTCATAGAGTTCAGAGCTGAATTGGGACACACTTGTGCTGCTTCACCGCTGTAGCTCCTCCATCCACCGCGGTGCAGCTCAGTGTTTTACTGGAGCCTCGAACAGAAATGTGTTGAACGTTGTTGAGGTAATATTTATCATAGTGTCTTCTTTATGTTTGGAGAATGTTTCTGTGACACAGCCTTTTGTTTTCTACTATATTTTTAACAAACAGAAAGTCATCTCGTCTGTCCCTGTAACGACACAAATACACGGACACATCTCACTGTTACTGACTTTCTGATGAGTAAATTACATCTGCTCAGCTTTCTCTGGATAATTAAAGCTTGGTGCTTGGTTTTAAAAATGTTCAAAAACTTAAATGTTAAAATGTTATCTTGTTGTTTTGTGGTAAACGAGTTGCTTTAGTGTCATCTAAACACGGTGCTTCAGTTTTGTAGCTTTGTACGAACAGAAAATAACAGGCTTTCCATGATCATACACACACTGTCAGCAACTGACAAGTGAAACTGTATTTATTGTTTGTTATTATTTGTTATTGTTGTAAACAAAGACATTAATATGAAGCACCAAGCTTCTTCAGACCTTCCAATGATAAGGGTATGTATTTTGGGCTTTCCTGTTTTTGAAATACCAGAAAAACCTCTGTAACAATGGCTGTATGGATAATGGTGGTCCGGCTAAACTAGCCTTGCCTGGTTTCTCTTTGCTCTTGTTTTCCTTGAGCAGGGTTGATAATCTCCAGCCTGTGAGTCATGTATGTTCCTCTGTGCAACTGTATATGTCCTGCCAGACATTTTCAACAAAGTGAATTAACAGAACAATTGTACAAGTTTTGGTTTTAAAAAATTGGACCGTCTATGTAGTGAGGCAAAATACAGCATTTACGTAAATAATGAAAACACAGCAACATAATGAGTCAGCCAAAATCTGGCATGAGGGAACAGCATCAATCACGGCAGTCTGATTGGGTGTTGTGTAATGACTATAATGAAGATGCTAATGTTCTGTGTTGAATGGGAGAAGGGCAGGTCTGTAACAATAGCACATTTACCCGAAACAAGGAAGGATTCTTTACACTACAGCGTCTCAAGACCTGACGACTAAAACAAACACACGCACACCTTGCTATGTTGTCAAACATCTGGTGTTTTACAGCTCAGTCAAAACCAATTAAAGAACATCATGTCAAAGCTTTGATTTGCATTAAACTAAGGTGGGGTGAATCTGGACTGGTAACACAGGCCTTAGCCATGGTATGTATTGAGTCCTGACCACTGCTTCACACATTCACGGTGTTTCTTCAAGACAGTGAAAACCCCCTGCTGCCCTGGATTCCCAACACACCTCTGGCTTTAAGTTGTCTCACATTATGGCTGAGTGCTAAATAGATTTACTTTCATATAGAGCTTGATGGAGACAGAGGTCAGGGTTTAGAATGTAATGAACAGCTTTGTAACCCTTTTTTTGTAATTACACTGCTGATTTTTAATAGTTTGTGTGACCTGTAGTGTGAAAGCAGAGTGAGCCTGTCTCAAATGTGCAGATTTTGGAGGTTCCTGTGATTAGCTTTAACGATGACACCAAGGAAACGATTGATCAGCGTGCAGAGTTCAATATGAGCTTTTCCTAAGCTTGCCCAGTGCAGCACACATTCTGTTCCAGCTTTTATTCTGGCAGTGTGAAGACAACTCCTGCAGTTCTTGTATTATGTGTGACTCACAAATTGTGTAAAAACATGTCCCATGAGGACATGTCAAAAATGTTGACATTTGAGTAATATTTTAATATTTTTCTACTCACTTACTCTCCTGCTTTACATGCACAATCAAACAATCGTGTGCTGAAATTGTTGCAGTTGCAAAGGATAGTTACCTCTAACTGGATGTCTGCTTGCCTGACTGGACAAGTGATTGTCTGCACGGTTCTCCCGAATTAGCATTGTAGTTTTCCTTAGCATTTGTATGGTCATTGTTGAACTCTGTAGTGTTTTTAAGTGGAAGTGTATATGCTTTTAAGAACTTATTTATATATTAAAAAACATTTTTTTAATTATTAAAAAATTCAGGGTTTAATTTGCTGATTTTTATGTATACAGAATGACATTAACCTATTTAAATTTTCTGCCTTATCTTTGTGGTTATAGATTCACAGACCTTGCAGACTCGTGTGGTAAAGTGGACTTGGCTCTGCTCTCACCTCCCCAGAAGGAGTACTGGTCTATGCTGGCCTACAACAGGGCCAAACTCTGCAACATCCTGTTCTCCAGTGAGCTGCACCGCCGCCTTTCTCCCTACGGGGTCACTTCCAATGCATTGCATCCAGGAAACATGATGTATACGTCCATCCATCGCAGCTGGTGGCTCATGACTTTCCTTTTTACCTTGGCACGTCCTTTCACCAAGTCAATGGTAAGCAAATACTGCTTCTCAACACCTCTTCTGTTTGGAAGTCACTGCCACTCCCTGCTTAGGGCATGGCTGACAAGTAAGAAGGATAGGGAGGTATATTAATGACTTGTTGCTTTACTTGTGAACTCAGAAACCCAGAACAGAAAGCAAAATAAAATAGAAAATAGAGAATTTTTGTCAAATAAATTATATTTCAGCACTAAATGCAGAAACCATGTTTTACAAAACGTATTTATGTTTTTGTCTTAATTGTCTGCAGTATTTCCCAATTCCACTCTTGTCAGGAATCTTTTTTAAAGAATAGATATTGTCCACACCCCTGAAATGTTTCTTTGTCTTTGGGATTACAAATGAAATGATACTGATGGTCTGGGCTCTGAGACGTGATTTAGGACACCTAAGTGGTGAAGTGGCCTAATGGTGCTTTTCCACACTACTCAGCTCGGCTCGACTGTGAAATGGAGCTGATAACGTTGCAAAACCCATCTCTAATGGAAATAGTTGGCTTTGGAAAACACAACAACGGCAGTGGTAATGTTAGTTGTGTATTCATCGTGTATTTGCGTGTTGTTGTTGTTGTTGTTGTTTTTTGGATTGAACACAGCTCTGTGCCCCAGTCCTCACAGATCAGTTTTACTTATTGCACATTTGACTTTCACTGGAATTTTTTCGTCTGCCATCAGCCCAAGGAGCATATAAGCTTCTTCAAAACACCTCAAGGTAAAGTTACGACCTGCTGTTGTGAGCCCATTAAAAAATGTGAAAGCTGCTGTAACTGCTGAGATTTAACCTGTGGCGGTTTGTGCTGGATTTGAATGAGCTCTGCATTTCGTGGTGATAAGACATCTCTCTGGCCAATCAGCGCTCTGCAGGGTTTACACGTCACCCTTTAGTGCCTACTCGGCATGGTTGGAACACTGGGGGACCTGGGACTGAAAACTTACCTGGTTCCAGGTACCAGGGTCCAGATTCGGCCAGTGGAAAAGCAAAAGAGCAGTGCTGAGCCGAGTATGTAGGTTCCATACAGTGGAAGATTGCCGTAAGTGTTAGCCCCATCATTAGGAGATCATGAGTTCAGTCTCCGGTCTCAGGTATCCTAAGTCCCTTTCATATGTGAAATCTGGAAGTATCTCCAGAGTATCAGAGTCCTTTCACACATGCAGCATACAGTGAGGTTTTCTGTATCAGTTCCACATGCTCCACATGTTTTAGGCATAGGGTGGCACCTGTGCAGGAAAATCTCCTGAAAATTTGCAGCTCCATTCACACACACGCACACATGCTCGCTCAGACTTCAGACTTCACCTGGAGATTTTACTAGTGAGCTAGTGAGATGAAGTCAGCATAAAGTCTGGGACAAATGTTGCAGGTGTTTGTGTTCACATATACAGCTCCTCCGGGTAAACTCTGGAATATTTCTAGGTTACTGTGTATGTGTGAAAGGGGCTCTAGAGAGCACAATTTGCCTCACTCTCTGGGTAAGTAGGATTGTCCCTCCTCCCATCCTCCTCCTCATAGTGCTAGCTAGGGTTCAGGCATCTGTTAGCTGTTGTGACAGATCTTGTCAGTTTGCGTTTTCCTCCACGGCATTAAACTGTTTAGTGGCAGTTTGAAAAGAAGCAGTGTGTTGGCCTTGTGTGCCTCGGAGCAAGTGCTTGCCCCCACTCTCTGTGAACTCTGGATTTTTTCCTTTGACTTCCTCCTTCATTATTCAGATGGATCCTGATTATCCTATATATGATCTGAACATTTGTGTTTAGGGGTGCCAGTGTATTGTTTAGTATTTTCGTTTTTATGCATGTCAGAATTAGATATGTCTGTGGTTTTGGCCTTGACAGTAGAATACAGCCCGGAAATCTTTTTACACCTGTCTGATATACTGAGAGAAGAAAAGCTCACTGCAAACAGCTACGTGCATTCCAAGTTATGTAGCAGTGAGTGTGGTTTCGGAGGTGTATCTTGGAATCTGCTCAGTGCACGTGTGTGTGCAGCTGTCAGGCTTAAATAGGCTAGTGTGGCATAAATCAGACAAGCAGCTCTGCAGACCACACTCAGCCGTTTTAGCCAGAAGCTGGAAGTCACACACACTTACAGAGACAAACTATAAAACTCAACATCGTCATAAATCATAAGCAATATCTGCTGCTCATACGCCTGTGGCCCACTCTCCCTGTCACCGTTTGCTTTAGGCCACACATTGCTTTTGATGTATGCTTTGTTTTAAATATGACGACTTTTTGTGTTACGTTCTTCGTCTCCTTTTTCATCAGTTTTTGTGCGTGCACCAAAGGGAAAGTTTGATATAGTGTTCAACTGCATTTCCAACAGCGCTCGTCTGAACTGATTATATTTTAAAGAGATGTAATGTGTGATAGGAATTTTCTGGTGGATTTCAGAGTACTGCTCAGACATAACTCACATGCAGCATGTCAGCACTGATCTTTTCTTTCATAGTTGATGTATAAGGATTTAGGTTAGAGGTGCTTAAGCATTTTAATTGTTAGAAATACATGGGTGTACTGTCCCACTCCCTCAAATTAGCTGTAATTATTTTTTTCCCCTTTAATAATTATATTGTGTAGGATATAAGATTAGTAAATAAGAAAATAAAATGAACAAGTAATGAAATAAAGTCTATGGAGCACACTCACACATCACTGGGATTTCTTTCAAATTTCGAACACAGGAAGAAAACAGCATCATTAGTAATTAGCAGCCTTTGCTGACGATGCTGTTAATTTCTTTGTGATTATGGCCGAGTCCCTAAAGCTCAACGTTTGCTCTTTGCAGTCCTTTTAAAGATAAGCCAGTTAAAGTGCATCTCTCTCTCTCTCTCTCTCTTTCTTTTTTCCCTTCCTCTTACTCTCTCTCCTACCTTCTCTCTTCAGTTCTGTCCTGACTGTGAATAGCAGAGCTTAATATAAACCCTGATATTATTTTATTTATTGGTTATGGTGATATGAAGATGGTATCGTTTTAATTGCTTGCAAACGCATCTGTGATCCTGGGAGACTGCTGAAGGTTGCAAACATAAGCATAATGCTGCCAGGAAGAGGCTCAAAACAATATTAGACCTGAGTACAGAATAACATGGATAAAATGCCTTCTAGAATGGGCTGTGGAGATTTAGAATTGCACAAATGCAGAATAAAGTCTCATGCTTAACATGTGAACAGAAGGCACCTGTGATAAGTATAGGGTTCTTAAGAAGCCTGAATTTGTAGTTTCAAAGCACTCCATTAGAAGTGCAGTTAAAAAAAAGTCTGCAATATGTGGTGTCTACAGTTTTTTGTTTGTAAAGCATCTGCTTAATTTTTGAAGGGTAGAGACTACCTAAAATACACTCTAGTACGGTGCTGTTGTTCTGAAAAAACAAACAAACAAACAAACAAACAAAACTTTGTTCGGATTAAAGTGCTTTCTCTAAACTGTGCTAATTCTAACTAATGTTGGAACACTTTTCATTTGAAAGCACAACATAAAGGAATCTGTTATTATTGTTACTATTATTTGATTATAACAACCATAACAAATAGCAAAGGCCACTAAATTCTGGTAATTGTAATATTTCAGGGATTGTTTCTAAGCCACGCTGCACATATACAAACGTTTGTAGTCCAAGTCCCTTATATAAAATATGTAATATTTCTATAGTATAGCTAAGGTCATGGATATCATTAGTATTAGGCATTCTGTTTGTTTAATTGGCTTCACAAACACAAATGATCCTGCAACTTGACTGTTGCCAAGCAACACAAAAATGTTTTTATTCACACTGGCTAGCTACTTTGTGTAGGTCTGTGTTACTGCAGACCAGCTACTAGGTATCAAGTATATTTAATTGTATAACAGCCACCTGAAACCCAAGACATCTGCAGATGCTGAGGAGCTCCTCTTTAAAGCTCTCTCTAGTGAGATATTGTTTAATTAACTGGTAATGGAACACTACTATAAAGAGGAGAGGAAAGTCCCAGTGCTGTTCTACTCTATATCAGCACTCATAGAAGCTCTCTTGTCAAATCAAATTATTTTATCAGTGCTAACAATTGTGTAATTGTAAATAACAAATACATGTCCTCCCATGTACTTTAAAGCATTTTTAGATTATTTATGATATGTAAATAGTGGTTATTTTCTATTGTTAAGAAGTAATGATGAGACCAGTAGTCTAGAGAAGTTCAGTACTGTCGCAACCATAGTAAGCGCAGTACATATTACGTGCTGAACAAATGCGAGGCAAACGATGCTTAAACAGTGATTTAGGAGAGACAGGATCTCTGAGATGGCAGGGGTCTACAGCAGGTAATTTGGGTGGATTCATTCTAGTGCTTGATGCATGCACATTACATTTTTGCATTTTGGAGCATTTCTGGAATATTTTGCTGTGATTGGTTGGATATTTAAACATTATGAATATTATTAATAGTAGTAGTTGAATTATTCTTATTATTATTTTTCTTATTATTTTAATGATTATTATTATTTTTTTTTTTTGGCCCAAGGTCAGATGTTTGAATAAAGAGTAAAAATGTTTACTGCAGTGTGACCCTCCATATGCACTACGCATGTCCCATTTGACACCTATAACCTTTGTGTTTGTGTTGTCAGACAGCTGTTTTAGCATGTTTGGCATGACATTTCTGAAGCGTCTGGTCATCAGTGCAACGTGTCTAATGGCTGCTGGATGCGTTTGGGGGAGAAGGCGGATGGTAAAGAGGGGCATTTACACTCACTGTGGCCCAATCATTTCCTCCCCCACCCTGCGGCCCGCCTCGCTGGGAAAATGCCCCGTGCCTTACTGCATGCTTTCAGCATTTTAGGGCAATTATTTTCCCTGGTATTCTGCCTCAGGCTTGTAGCTACCTTTTTACATATGCACGGCCTGAACTTTTGACCACGGCCCAATAGTCGTATATTAGCCGGCGGTTTGCTCTAAAAGGGAGACTTTAACAAGTTCCTCTGTGCATTGGCACTTGTCTTGCCACTTGCCTGCGAGGTAATTTAACCAGGCTGCTCAGAGACCAGTCCTACAGCTTCCTTATGGGAGCTTAAATCTCTCCCTGTTCTCTCTCTCTCTCTCTCTCTCTCTCTCTCTCTCTCTCTCTCTCTCTCTCTCACTCGCTCGCTCGCTTGCTCTCTCTCTCTCTCTTTCTCTTACTCTATTGCTTGTCTCCCCTTCCCCAGTCCCCTTCTTCTTTGGGGTGGGGGAAAGAGAGAGCAAGAGAGGGGGAGGGAGAGGGGTGGATGTTGGAGATTCCAGTGATGGATTTCTCTTCATGCCCAGCTAACGAGGACATTGCTTCTATTAGCACTCCATAGCACAGAGGCGTTCCCCATTTTTTTTTCTCTCTCTCTGTCTTCCTTTCTTTTTTTTTTTTTTTTTTTTTTAATGAAGTGTCGTCACCCTGTGAGGCTGGTAACGGTCCCTCTGCTGTCTGTGCCACTGTGAGCCATGCTTTTGCGTGTTTTCCCCTGGTAAGCGGGTGTAAGGTCAGGTGTTGTTATCTGCTGTTCTGGCGGGTGTGTAGGTGCAGCGCGGCTGACAGGTGCTCACTGGAGCGGAGAGGAGGAGAGCGAAGGTCTGCACCTAGGCCTCCCTCCATTGCATCATCGCACAATCAGCTGCCAGCTGCCTTAATACACTCATAATTGGTGATTAGGACCTTTAGTAAGAGCAGGGAGTGTTTCATGCACTCTGCTCATATAAATACAACCTCACTCTCACTTTTCCTGCTGTTGTTTTATGTGCATGTGTAGACTGTTGTGCTTTTTGTTTGGGAACATGAACCTGTTTACTGTTCCATAACAGGGGTTGTGGGTCTATAATATACAGGTTCAGATTACAGATTTAACCCCTTACGAATATCCACATGCGATTAATTCAAAGTAGATAAAATTCCAGTTAGATGACTTTACCCTAACACAAGTAAACAGCATTACTGAACCAAATAAAATTGCAGTAGAATAAATGTGTGCTTTATGTATGCTATATGTCCATTTGAAGATGTCATATAATATTTTGGTGAAATTAATCAGCTGTATGACATGCATAATTTGTCTTTAAAAAATTACATTTTAGCTCCCTTAAGGTTCTTGTTGAAGTGGCACAACAGCTGATGTCGCAGACAAACAGCTCCAGGGACCTGGAGGTTGTAAGTTCGAGTCCTGCTCTGGGTTGCTGTCTGTTAGAAGTGTGTGTGTGTTCTCTCTGTGTCCGTGTGGGTTTCCTCCCACAGTCCAAAAACACACGTTAGTAGGTATATTGGACTCCGAAGAGCCCAGAGCCTATTAAGGACTGACGCTCCCTCCAGGGTGAGTTCCTGCCTTGCGCCCTGGCTCCGGACCCACCGCAATTGTGAACAGGATTAGCGGTTACAGACAGTGAATGAATGAATGAATGAATGAATGAATGAATGAATGAATTAAATAATGAAAATGTTGTTGTTTTGTCCTGACTGCCAGCTTATCCTCTAATCTTAACTGTTAACTAAAGAATTCTAAGATAAATTTTAAGATAATGTTCTGATTGTTTTTTTTAGAGAAAATATAATAATATTGGTGTGCATATATATATATGTGTGTGTGTGTGTCTATGTATGTGTGTGTGTACGTGTACATGTACTTATGCAGGAGGCATTGTGAACTCCATGTGTAGAGGACTGCGTGTTATCTTGTTCTCAGACTACCTTCTCTTAGCACTGAGCAGCAGCTCAGAATACGCTGTAATCTCATCTCCTAACCTGGTTGGTCAGCAGTACGTAGAGGCAATATTACAATGTGGTCTCTCTCTCTCTCTCTCTCTCTCTCTCTCTCTCTCTCTCTCTCTCTTACTCACTCTCTCTCTCTGTGTGCCTATTAAGACTGTGGAAGACAATCTGAGGCCTAAAAGGCAACAATCCCATTTGCTTGTATTGACATGTGTGTCCCAGCACAATCCTATTACCAGGATTATTGTCTACCAAGATATAGGCTACCATTTCATTAAAATAAAGAGAGCACACACACACTCTCACTCTGCCTCTCTCTCTTTTTCACTTACACGCACGCAGCCACTCATCTGAGCGCGTGGCTCATTGCACTGAGGGAAACTGAGTAAATGGTTTATTGTAGATCAGTTGATGTGGCTGCAAGCGTGTCCGAATCGATAAGGAGCCAATCAGAGGCTGGCAGGCAGCTTTCATGCAGGACCAGTGGCTGTCATGTTGCTCCATTTGACCCCTAGTCAAAGTCACAGAGCAGCCCATCCATCTGGGAAAGCAGGCCTAATGCTATCTTCATCAGACGAGCTTGGCCTGCCTGACTGATTCTGGGTAAATGTAACTTGGCTGGCCAGGGATTTGTCTGAGGAGGTCTGGTCTGTAGTGAAATGTAGGTTCTTGTGTGTCCCTGCTGGATAGTAAATATCAGAGGACGATAAGTTAGAACTCTGTTTTCATGCATATTTTCTTGTGTTCTATTGTTGACTGTATTTTCTTCTATCGCTTGTCTGTACCTTTATGCTGATCCAAAGTAAAGTTATTTAACATTATTTTACGCAGTATGGCTCCAAAACTTGAATATGAATTTCTTTTCATTTTCAGTTTAATGCAAGAGCACACATTTGTTTATATTCAGACAATTCAAGCTGTGTTATGTTAAATATTTTGGCTTTAATTAATATTCTGAAATGTAATAGAATAGTACATCAGCTCCAAGTGTGCTTGTTTGAATCACAGTGAGCCTTTGCAGAGTTTGTCTGCGCTTACAGTGTAGTATGTTAATAATAATAAATATTATTAAATTTCATCTCCAATATAGTAACTTTATATGAAGAAAAAAAAACTTTTTTAAATTTTAGTGGAAGTCAAGGTAAAACGATTATATTCCAGTAGGGCTGGACAATAATTCAATATCAATACATATCACAATATAAAATGTTTCAATAACAGTGATATGATTTTATACAGATTTTCAATGCTTCAATAAACATTTACAGCATCTGTCACTGACTGACATTCAGTACAGGGCACTGCAATCAGTTAATCGCACTAAATTTTAAAGTTAAAAATATTAATATTGACAAAGCCAATAGGTCTTTGTTTGATGGTGATATCATGTTACTTTCAGTTCTTGGCAGTTTTTCTGTGGCTTCTTTATTCTTCATATCAATATCAGAATTATATTGTATTGACTGAATTAGTACTGTCAAACTTTAATTATGCAATATTTAATAAGTAATTTTAAACCATTTCTATTTCATGTTCATCATGAAAATTTCACGCAATATGAAGGACAGCTGCTGTGTTCAAATGATGTAATGAATTAAAAACAACAAAAATGGAGATGCAGGTTTTCTTTGGACAGCAATGAAATGTTTAGTAGTGTAGTGTACTAGTAGCTGTTAGTCTGGGTGCTACCACACAGCTGCTGCAGGCGCTCAAGCCAGTTACACTTACACTGAGCATTTATTCAGGTAATCATGCTCAGATTACAATGTCTGTGTCAAATTTGTTTAAATGGTTTTGTGACATCCACAGAGGGAATTGTGATTTGGCATGTAACCTGTGGTCTTTTGAGACTTTGTAGTATTTACTTAATGTAGTGTTCCTTGCAGGTTTCTATCCAGATTATTTTAGTAAAATATAATATGATGCCAGTAACAGTTTGCAACGTATTGCCTTCTGAATATAAAAAGCCAGGTTACAAAACTATACTGCAAATGTGAGTGAAACTGAATTTCCTTGGAACACATAGTGTATTAGAAAAGCCTGTCCTTCTTTAAAGAGAGAGCTTCATAACTCCTCCCCTCCTGGCCTTCTCTAAACCTATGCCAAATATTCTATGCGGTTCCCTCCCTCAGCAGGGCTGTCTGGGTTTGCGACCCCCACCCCCACTTTAAAATAAGACCTGCTGCCCAACTCGGAGTGTTGTGACACTGCAATGATGGACTATTTTTCAAATTGATTTCAAAACTGTATGTAAGCGAGCGATCTTCCACCCTAGATTACCTATTGATTTTTAATATGAAAAGCTCATTATACAAGCAGTAACTGCAACACAAAAAGCTAGCCAACCTTTGCATAAATCCTTTAATTGAATTCCCAGAGCCTGTGGTTCTACATTTTTTAATTAAATCCATTTCTTTCTCTTTTTTTCTTGTAAGTGTTGGTGTTTAATTTGCATGCTGTGAAGTGGGTCCTGTCCTAGATAAAGTGCCATTGATCCTTATTAAAGCTCACCTCTGGGCCTGCTGAAAACCAACTGGGAAAATTAAATGTGTTCATGGTGCATACACTTATTCCCTGCATGATCGGATTAGAGAGAAGGAAAGAGAGAAGAGGAAAATGAAGAGAGTGAAGATGGAGAAGGAGAGAAAGGCGGAGGAAGAGAGAGATGAAAAGATTGAGAGGAAAAGGGAGAGAATTATTATTGATTTGGCAAATATTATTATATTATTTTCTCTAGCCATACCGAGGATACGCAGTTTGCGTGAAATGAAATGCTTGCGCAGTTTCATCACAGGCGTTGCTGTATATTCTTCTCATTGATCAACCAGCAAGTTATAACCGCCGTTATGAATGGTGCTATTCATTTTTCTAATTGGCTGTTGTGTGCGGTGGATACGGTAGTGTTCCATATTTTGTGTCCGTGTGTGTGTGTGTGTGTGTATATGTGTTTGTTTAGGTGTGTATGTATGTGTATAATTGTGCTGCAGCCTCATTTCATTTGTAATGATTGTCTGGGATCCCTCCAGACAGTCCAAGCCATAACAAGAGGTCACAACTTCCCATGACCCTGTCACCTTTTCCCGAACCGCTTCATTCGCCGTATAACAAGCGTGAATAATTGTTGATTAGATAATGTCTGACAAAATTAGCCCAATGATATTATGTGAGATTGATCTCCTTATTGTGCTGCATTGATTAGCCATTGGGTTGGGATGTTGAGAAGGGATTTCAAATTCTATGGAGTGTTGTTCCAGTGAGTACTGTAGCAGCAGCAGTTTCTGACAGTATCTATGCATAAAAAGAAACACACACACACACGCACACACACACACACACACTCGCACACTCTCTAGAATGAATTGGAAATCAAGGATGCAGAGAAAATCATATTATGAAAATGGTCCCAAATTTCCCTGCTGAAAAAAAACAAAAACCAGCATGACCAGTTATGGTAGTTTAGCTGGTTAGCCAGCTTAAATCTTAGCCAGCTTAGCGTATGTTTTCATTTAAATTTGATGGTTTAGCTGGTCTAAAAGCATGAGCCAGAGAAGCCAGACAACCAGTATGACCAAGCTGGACCATGCTGGTTGTCCCCCATGATCAGACTGGATGACCAGCATAGTCAAGCTTACTGACCAGCATGACCAGCACCACCAAGCATGACCACAATCAAATGCAATATACACTATGCTGGTGAAGAGCTGGTTAACCAGCTAGCTTACCAATGCATGTTTTGTTTAAATGACCATCTTGAATCAGCTACAAGCTAAAACTAGTCTTATGCTGGATGTTTCAGCAGGGATTTCAGCATTTCGCTGTAAGTGATTAAATAGATATAAAAGAAGAGCCAAAATAATATATATATACATATATATATATATATATAATTTTTATGGTAATGAAAATGCAATAGTGCTTATTATTCATTCATTCTCCTTTATTCTTCATGTTAGTCTGCATCTCACTTTCCTAAACATTCAGACTGCTTGAGGTGTAGCAGATGAATATTTATTCATGTTTAACAGTTTCTGTGAGACATCAGACAATCAATTTATTACCTCTGATGATGACAAATATCTGGAGGTGATACAACTCCTAAGAACACACCATGGGTTTGATACCACTTTAGGGTCCACTTGAAGTCCCCACTAGCACACCAGCTCTATCTGTTGCTTCAGAATGCTTTAGTAAGTTTATTTCATCAGTCTGATCACAAACGCTCATCAGTCTGTGCCACAAATGTCTGTTTGCACCACTAATGTTTCAACGATATTCTCAATAAAACTAGTTTTCAAGAAAAGTTTTTATTCATTTACTACTATAAATAAACATCTACACTGCTGTCAATTTTTTTTGGATGATGTATATTTGACAGCCAACACCTGATCCTGATTTAAAAGCACTTCTAAGAGCAGATTACAATCTTTAACCCAGGCTGCACTCAGTGCAGTTAGCTGTTAGCCTTTAGGCCTTAGCCCTAAGGAAGCACATTCTTACTGTGTTTCTCTTTAGCGTCTGTGCTAAGCGGTTAGTGATCAGGGGTTGTGGACAGTAAGATTTATTGTGTATTTGCGCTAGCTGATTGCCAACAGAAGTGGCCGTCTCCCAGCGGTGCTGTATTCAGACTTGAGTTGAATCAATAGGGATTAACCTCTGACCTCTTTTCACATACTTATACACACTCTCCTCATCACGCGTGCGCAACACACACACACACACACACACACACAGACTCACACACCAACACACCTATTTCATCAGTTTTACTTAAACACTGCCGCTCACTCAATAAGGCATCCACTGCTAATTATTTTCAAAGGTGTACTATTCGCTTCCTTTCATTCTTTCTCTCTGTGATGGAGGGAAAGCCAGGAAAGAAGTGAAGTGGACAAGGAGAGTGATCAACTGTGGTCTGAAGTCCATACATCACCACACACAAGCACCTCAGTCTGGATCAGTAAAGATTTAGTCAGCATCCGCTGCCTGTGTTCTCTGCGGGAATGGGAAGATTTAGAAAAGCTGATTGTAGTTGAAAAGGAGCAAGTAATTCTACAGTGACAATTCTCATATTTACTTTATGGAAGTGGCTTTCAATCTTGAACCTGGAGTGCCCCTGCCCTTCGTATTGGAGCATTTTCCCTCCAATCATAAACTCCGAACTATTTGTTAAACTCAAAGTTAACGAAGCCTGTGCTTGGTGACTGTCAACTCCATTACTGCAGTAACAGCCCCCAGAGACTGTAAAAACTAATTTACTGATTGCTTAAAAACCCACCTTTCGTTTACTTGTGCCCCAGGCAAATGTATAAGACAGCCTGTATAAAAGATTGCCTGTGTGGTAGGGTGTACATTTCAGGGTAAAAACAACATTAAGTTTCAGACATCAAACCTCAGCTATCAGCAAGTCTCAGGAAAAATAAATGAGAATTTATAAAACACATAATCGCTCTAGAAAATCAAAAAAAAAAAAGATGTTTCAAATGGCTTCAGGCAAATAGCTCAATGACAAAGGCTACAGCCGCAGCTTTTTTTTGTTTCTAGATTATAGTTTCATGGCTTATATTAAATATACTACAACCAGGTGATTTACTGATCTATTATTATATCCTTTATATATTATTTGTTATGCATATTATTTTATTTCAGTTAAAAGTGCTGTTTATTTGTCAACCTCCCCCCACACCCTCTGCTACTTGGGCAAGTGAGATGAGCTGGTCAACCTGAAGGGGGTGCTACACTGAAATATTTTACAGCCATGTGGAATATTTCATGGTTTCTACAAGGGACACTGGACAAGCAAATCATATTCTCAGTTGATGCTGAGAATATGACACCCTGCTTGATATGCAGAATACAGCAGAACAGGAGAAGCATATGTTAGTTTAGAAAGTTTAGTTTATGCCACTTGTTGTTATGTTTTCCCACTAGCTTTTGGTTTTATATTGAGCGTGTCTGGAATTCCTGGATGTATCTTGAAATTTAGTTTTGAAGTTTTTCGTTTTCAGTGCATTCAAGTTGACAACATTTTATACCTTCATTTATGGTTATGTCAAAGGATTTCAGCAGTACTCTCATTTTAACTATTTCGGTGTGTCTGATTGTTCAGAAGGGAGTGTTAAAGCAAATCTTTTCAACCTAAAAATGCTTGCCAGTCACAGAATATTTTGCACTGTTCCCGTAGCTTAGTTTAAGGAGACAAGTATATTTAACTACACACAGTCTGATTTTAGATTGCACTTTAAAAGAATCACAAGAATATGTGAATTTTTATTAATTACTATATAACATTTTAAAAACCCTGAAATATAGACAAATAATATGACATGAGCACAAACACCATTTTTCTTTCTAGCATTCTGATGGTTTTATTGGTTTTTATTATAAACCCCTTTATATATTTGTATTGCCTTTGTGTACCCTTTACGTAAACAATGATTTTAAAACGCCCCTTTTTTGTTATGTTGTGCACATATCAGCCAATCCTCAAGTGGCTAATCTTCATAAACCTTTTATGAGATAATCTCATTTTAAAACAGTTATATGGACTCAGATTTAGATTTTTAGCAAGAAGGCCTTTAACTGTCTCATGAGACATTAGTGCTTGGAATAGTGCTTGGAGCCCATGTATTGCTGTTTAAGGCTATATTTTTTATCTATCTTTTAGATAGAAGGGTAGATAAAACTACACGAGTGTTGTGTGATGGACAAAATACTTGTGCTGTTATTATATTTTTGCAAATTGTGTTACACTGCGCAATAGATTAATGCAATTATACGCAGTACCCTGTATTATTAATAACCATAATAGTTTGGATCACATTATTTTGACAAACTATTTGCTGTTTACAGTTTTCAGAACACCCACATGCAACTCATCTTAAGCTGTGAGTAGCCATGATGCTTACTGTAAAACCTTGTACAACAAACATTGTGATTGGTGGAGTGCTCATTTGCATGCTACAGAATAGCTGAATATATTTTGCAAGCCTAACACACACATAGTCACTCACACATACACACACACACACACACACACACACAATCAGTCACACACAATTAGTATTTGAAGAAAGACCATGGCTACTAGTAACCCATATTTTACCATAAAAATCACTGCCACGAGGTATTCTCCTTTAAACACTGAAACAAATTCTCTTCTGTCCGATGAACAAACAGCTTTTACCAGCATGCTGCGTCTTTTAAAAGGTTGAGCAGCGGCAGCGGGCTGCGCATTAAAAGGCACAGCCAGCCGTGTTAACAGCAGCTGGGTTTGGAGGCCGAGGTTTGTTTGGAAAAGCAGAGGCATGCCTGAGCGCTGAGCACTTTTATCATGCATTATCGCTTTACATAATTCTCTTCGTAATGGTAAAAGGTCAGAGGTCGCCGAAAGCGATCTGATGCTGTTTGGTCCCCTCGCTCACCTGCGCATGATTCATCGTGCTGACCTTTTGACCCCTGAAGCACTTACACTAGGCTCATGTAAACGAACACAGAGGTAAAATGTAAAATGCAGCGAGCATTCAGCTCTACTGCAACATCCTGCTTGTGTTTCAAATACAAACAGTCCAGACTGAACGCGTTTTTGTATTTGTGTGTTCATTTTTAATGTGCGTACAGTTTCTGATTAACCACACATCAATGCACAGGTAATTGAAGCAGGGGCAACATAATTGTTCACACTTTTTTTAGAAGGGCACTTTATTCATGATGTTCACGTAACCTCACCTTCATTTCAGTAGTGTTAAACTAAAGAAGTAGGAGACTACTTTAGGGTACAATGCAAAAAACCTGAGTGTTTTTCCAGCTTCCAATAATGTGGCTTAATAAATTCAAGCCAGCTCATTGGTGTTTGCCATGCCCCTTGGGTTTACTTACTCTATATGCTATTGATTGTGTTGCTGTTCCATGTTCTGCTCAATCATCTATGCAATGCATCTTGTGCTGGGCCTCTCCACCTGGGCCATTAGACTGGCCTAATGTATTCATGAATTGATTAGGTATTACACTTACACCTGATTAGCTGCATTCATACCTGTTCTCTCAGTTAGAGCCCAAGTTTTACACACACACACACACACACACACACACACACACACACAGACCAATGCACAGAACCTTGTATTTGAAGTTAGACTATCTAAAAGTATGAAAATATCAATAGACATAAATAGTTGGCCTTGAGCTTGTGTTGCTGTCCCATGGCTCTTTTTCTCTCTCTCGCTCTCTTTGGTGGTGAGAAATGATTCAGAACTTAAGAACGGTAGCCATTGATATTTTGTTCTGTGAACCTTTGAGGATCTGTCATAGTGGCTTTCATTGGAGTTGAGCCAGCAACACTGTCGGTATATTAAATTTGTGCTGGATCAGAATTAAATGGCTAGTGAAATGGTTTAGAAAACATACATAAAAACAGAATATCCTTTGTGATATAAGGGAAATTCATGTAGCACATTTTAGCGTAGCTTTCTCTCACTTCCTTTTCTCTCTCTCTCACTCTCGCTCTCTCTCTCTATTTTTGGTACATTGTGGTGATATCTTTGATAATCTCTTAGGTGTAGAATTTCCATTCTGTCACTCCAGAAGCAGGATGAACATGTGCATGAGGAGCAGAGAAATGATAACTTTTAAAAGCAATTTTTTTTTCCTCAGTCAGTGGCTCTTCTTTGGTAAGGAGATCAAAGCAATTTTAGTTGAAGTTTTGGGGATTTTAGGAAACTTGTTTAATTAAACGGAAATGCTAGAGAAAAAGGGGCTGGACGTTCTTTGATGCAGGACCCAGGCATATCGGTGTGTTCCGTGTGGTTATTATGCATGATTACGTTCCAGCTATTTAAAGAGTGTATAAGAGAAGTGTGAGGAAAAAATGAAATTAAACGTGTGGGTGATTTTTTTTTCTTTTCTTTTCAAACACCAATATCTGAGAAGGTGAGTGGCCTTTCGAAAGCTCCATCTCTCTAATGTAATAGCTGTGGAACTGTTCAGAGGTCAGTGCTTTCTCAAGGTGAGGGCTCAGTGGATGCTGTGCTTTGGATGAATTTTGTATATATGTGTGTAACAGGAATATACCATGGTGTGGGGACCAAAATATCTTTAAACACTCCATGGATTTCTCTTTCTTCTGAGGAGCACAAGGTGCCCCCACACCATTAATAATTCAGTTTTAGGTTGAAGACATGTTCTATGGTTAGGGTCAGAGTAAGGGTTAGAGTTTAGCTAGTTGTTACCTATGGATTGTTTAAGATGTTCACAAAAACTGGAAATCTCCTCACAATGAATGAAAAAAGAAAACAACCTTAGAATGAATGAAAACAAACGTGTGTGTGTGTGTGTGTGTGTGTGTAACCCCTAGTGTTCCTTGTGCCCCTGCCCCAACTGTGCCCTCACTTTGCCTGTGGGGCAGTGTGCCAGCCCGCAGCCGCATGGCACACACTGCAGAGAGTCAGGGGAAGGGTCGAGCCAATCAGTGTGTGCGCACACACACACACACACACACACACACAGAGTCCAGGAACTGTGCCAGGAAGGCTGCGAGCATCTCCAATGAGAAGGTGTGTGTGTGCGTGTGTGAGGCAGACTGCTGAGGAAAATATTGACAGGTACAGCTGGGCATAGAGGAGAAGTAATCATTAAATTAGTTCATACCAGAAATTGTATTGAGACATTTATCAATTGAAGCATCCTTTTTTCCTCAATGAAAGAAAAGTAATTCTTCTACAGTGAGTCCAGATCTGT
Organism: Hoplias malabaricus; assembly: GCF_029633855.1. Classification (NCBI taxonomy): domain Eukaryota; kingdom Metazoa; phylum Chordata; class Actinopteri; order Characiformes; family Erythrinidae; genus Hoplias; species Hoplias malabaricus. The sequence goes on from NC_089803.1 coordinate 33,315,484, forward strand.
CTGTACTTCATGCACACACATGCTCCATAATCGCCCTCGGAGCCTCTGATTTTTAAGGTCCACTACCTTTTTTCTTCCATTGTCTCTTGTTGGACCTGTGATGTATTTGTACATATTGTGATATAATCCTGATATGATGCTTTTTTAAACGAACTAAGGACAATGTACAGAAATACTTTCCATGAACATGTTGCAAATATTGTCCAGTAGGGGGCATCATGGCTCAACTGTAGCTCTGTCGTGAAATTATCTCGGTGTATAATGAATCAAGGGTGAACGGTAAAACATTACTTGGCTCGCTCCTTTGTACAAGCATTTTACACACACACACACACACACACACAAACACACACATAGAGATTGTGTATATATATATATATATATATATATGGTTACAGTTTACAAGAAACCTGCAGAAGATATTATTAAAAGCTTGGGTTTCAAAAGGATTCCCTTTTACTTAACGTTTACTAACTCTCATGCCATTTAACATGTCTGTGAACTCAGTTCAGTGCTGCTTCGCCTCCAGTGTTTGAATATCTTCACTTTCCAATGAAAAACCATATTTAGTTTACCACATTATTTGAACACAGCAGCTGTCTTTCAGGTTGTGTGACTATTTCATAATGAATGGACCAATAGAAATGCTCCAAACTTTGACTTTCTTTGAAAGCTAAGGGTTTTTTTTTTTTTCTCCTGTAAAGTTGCTATTCTGAAGATGCATGTTTTCATTTGCACAGCGACTGTATGTTTTCTCCTGCACCTTTTGAAGGCAGTAGTTCAGTTGATGGTTGGGATTGAGTATGCGGAGGAAAGTGTTTGCTAAGTTCTACTTTAGTATATTCGAAATTCAGATTCATTCGAAAAAATAACCTTGCATTTTAGATATTTTGACAGGAAAGGAGAAGCATTATTTTAGAGAAAGGTCTGAGGTCCTCTTCAAACCTAAGCACAGTTCCTGTAAAAATGGCTCCAGTGAATAGCTCCAGTGGAGCTTCAGTCTCTAACCAAGACTGTGGAAAATACCCATAAGGTTCCTTTCCCTTCTATTCTCCTTGATACTCTTCCTCTTACTCACTCTCTCTCATCATTTCCTCCCCTATATTTCTTAAACTTTCACACTCTCTCTGCCCCTCTCGCTTGCTCTCTTCCTCACACTTTCTCTTTATCACTTTTTCTCTTGTTTCTTTTGCTCTCTTTTGCATACTCTTTCACATGCTACTTTGTCAAGCTCTCTCTCTCTCTCTCTCTCTCTCTCTCTCTTTTCTCACTGTCTCTCACTTTTTCTCTGTCATAAGTGTCTCATTCACAGAAATCAGAAGTTCACAGAAGATTTGAAAAAAGTGATACTACTTAAAAGTATGGAGACTATTTTTAATTATTATAAAATGGAATTTTAACCTTTTCTGACATTTTACAGTGAATACTGTATCTGATGGTTGAGTCACAGAGTTGTACTGTCTGACTGTTAATAAAGGCTGGTTCAAATATCTCTCTCTCTCTCATTCAGTCACTCACAGTCTCTGTCCCTCCTGCTCTCTTTGTCTTTCCCTCTCAATCTTCTTGAGTCTTTTTTCTCTCTTGTGGGCTCTCTCTCTCTCTCTCTCTCTCTCTCTCTCTCTCTCTCTCTCTCTCATATTCACGCAGACACTTTTGCCAAATTGATTTTGCACATTGACTGGTAATTTTGCACTAGATATAAAGGGAGCTCTATTTTTCTATCACAGTGAGAATGAATTTGCCCTGCAGGTATTTGGAGACACTATTGTTCAGGAATTAATTGGAGCGTATGTTTTCTTTTGAGTCGCATGTTCTGACTTTGCCTGGGATCTCGTTTTCTTTTTTTTCTTTATTATGTCCTCCTGCCTCTGAGAGTATGACAATACTTTTTTTATTAAGATTCAAACTGAGTTTGTAATCTTTGACAGTGAATGAGCTTTGTTCAAAGCCTGATATGGATGGTTAAGTCATGTGGTTTTTTTTTTTCAATCATACAAAAAAAAACAAAAAAAAAACATTGACCTTGAAAAAGTACTCTGCTTTATGTTTAATTACAATTTTTGACTTTAGCATAAGCTGTTTTACATGAAATTCTACCTAAAGTGACTGAGGGATCCATTAAGCCGTGATATGTTTATCCTCTGCGGCTGCTCTCTCTGTATTCACAAATACGAAGCGATTTCTCATTTACACACAATAGAAGCATATTGGATTAAACCCACACCAGTTCTCTCATGCCTGCGATTTAGGGCAGTAAAGATTTTAATGACAGCCAATAGCCATTAACAGTATAGCTGGAAATACACAGATGATTGCCCATAGATCATTAATGACGGGAAATCTATCTCTCTCTTCCTGCGTTCTTCTGGCTTTCCTTCTCTCATCTCTTTCACATACAATCCATTGATGTGAGTTCTGCACTAAAATCATCCTCCCCACCTGCATCTTTCATACTATACCCTGTCCAGGTCACCACATCTTTACACATATGTAGGAGGAGCCAGTTTAGGATGCTAGTCACTTCTGTAAGATATGTCCCGCTCCGACCATTGACTACACACCCAAAAACTCATTTCTGTCCATCAGAATAGCAGACATGGCTTTTCTATTGGATTTTCTATCTCCAATGCTTTCCCTAGAAGGCCCTAGCCCACAAGCTGGAGCGGTTTGCCTGCTATTGGCCCACTGCAGTTTTACAGAGGAATTTCAGCCTTTAAATTTACAGCTTATTTTATTCAGGATACACATTCAAGAATATCAAAGCACCACATGGACATGTTGACAAGAAAAAAAAAAGGGATTTTCAATGGATGGGGGTTCTTTTAAGTATTAAAAGAACGTTTAAAGCAAAGGAAGGTTAAAAAATTTATTTTTTGCTCCTGGGCTATTCTCTACAGCTGCAGAGTGTAATTCACTTTTACAGCATTGTCCTGAAATCAAGGGGAAGGGGGAGAGTGGGTGGTGTGTGTGCTTTCCTACTGTCCTCCCAAAGTTACATAGTGAAATTCCTGCAGTGCTTAGTCTTGAGTAGCAATGACAGAGGCTCTATTCTCCCTATTACAGGTCAGTGGAGCATCATTTTGATGCATTTAACGCTGTAATTTTAAGATAAAGATACTACCCAGTGTTACTGTAAAAGTTGAGATACTTTGTAAAATTAAATATAATCAATATTCTAGTTTGTTCTTAGAAACTTTATTTAACTGACAAAAGTACAGTAAATTTTTTTTTAGATTTTTATAAGAATGTTTTTATTCACCAGTTTGTTTGTATTTTATCAATATAAGAAGTGTGTGTGTGTGTGTATATTGTTTGTAGAACATTCACCATTTTGCAAGGTTTGCAAACAAAAATGGGTCTTGACGTTCTTCTCTTCATGTCAAATGTCAAGAGTGTTTTTCAGTGACAGAATTGTCAAGTTCTGAAAGAGTTCAAAAAGAACATTTACCAGTGCAAGGTTCAAGGGTTCGAGGAACTTAAGTCTTGCACCATCTACAGTACATAATATTTCGTAAAGTTTCAGGAACTCCAGAGAAATCTCTTTAATCTCTTCTTGTAAGGCAAGTATGGACCTCGTTGTTGACAGTGTTTCACCTTCAAATGGCAGTTCATTAGAAACCTTAGAAACCTAAAGTCAAAAAACAAAGTAAAAAAGTAAAGTAAAAACAACAAAAGCTCTGTAGTACTTCAGAAAATAAATGTCACTTGACAAAAATCTACACTGCATCAAGAAATGCAACCTGAAACACCAATTGACGTTAATTCTATGTAGAATTCTCTATATCTCAGAAATTCTCAGATGATCCACACAAACACATGACCAGATATATGAAATAAATAGTTGAAAAATCATGTTTCCTTTGTGAGTTTAAAAGACAGGGGACCTAAGGTAAACATGTAAATCAAAGTGAGCTTAATTTCTGTATTTGATCATCTATATTAAAACAAGCACCAAAGTTTACAAATAGCTACTGTTTACCATCATCTACTGTTTTTAGAGATTTAAAAGCAACAGCTCAAGTTGATTTAATGTTAGAAAGAAAGAACATATTCTCCCTTTTTCTCTACAAGTTAACACATTTCTTTGGTCTTAATGGAACAGTGACATGCTTTGCTCAAAATACCACAAAGAGCAAAGAACACAGCACAATTCTCGCCTGACTAAACAGCACTGTTTGGAATGGCCAGTTTCAGCGCCAGTTGAATGAAATGTGAATGAGCCACAGCTCAGTTCAGTGCGAGAGACCAGTAGTTGAGGAGTGAGGAGCAGAAGCTTTTTTAGCCATTTTCACATGGTTATCTATAATTTCTCTTCTCATTTTCACAATATTTGAAAATAGTTTTTTGATGGTCAAGTCCCATTGAAATAAATGTGAGAAACTTTAAGAGAAGCGTTGCTAGTGCAGCTCAGTTTTTAACTCTTAGCACTACTCAGCTGCCTGCTCATCTCATGGGGATCAGCTGATGTAAAAAGTGTGAACATTAAAAAAATATTTTAAAATTTAAGGGAGGGGAGGAAATGCTTACTTATAATACCTACCCCACACAAAATGTAATATATTTGGGGATACACACACACACACACACAATGTGTTTTGTTTTGTAACCCTATTCCTAATATTTCCTGATATTACCTCATACAGACTTCGAAAACAACAGAGCTGCTCATATTAGTGTAACGTTATTGTTCAGGACATTTTTTTACTTCTCTTTGTATGCTGGCCAAGCAAATGTCTTACTACACACACACACACACGCTCACGAGTACACGAGACTCCTCCCCCCATATCCCTTGTTATTCTAGTTTAGTACAGCAATCAAGCAGAGCTTGCCAATAAAGTTTATTGTACAGCGCTAAGTGTCAATATCTCCAGCACCCCTGGTCCAGGGTGGCAGTAATTAAAATGCCACAGAGAGCGTGGGACAGGCATGAAAATTTGATGGCAAATTGATTTCTGGTTCATCTTGAAATTTGTCCTCAGCTAGACTCGATACTCGTTGGTCGTACGCGATGGCTTTTGTCAAGAGAGACTGTCAACGATAGGGCACAAGGACTGTGGACTGCATGATAAACACCACACACAAAAACACATACACAGTGTTTCTGACTTGCTTTTATGCCATTGTTCTCTTTCTGCTCTCACCTTACAGCTCTATCTGCACCTCTATAAAGACCGGTTCATCAGCGTTATTGTCATGTTATCTTCTGTTCAAACCGCATTATTCATCTACTTTGTCATTGAGAGGATCTATATAAAATTAATTCACTCCCACTCCTTATTGAACAGAAGCAGCAGATTTATATAAACATTTTTTTATAAACGAAGAGTGTGTTAGCATCCCTGTTTAAATCTTCAAGTTTATTATATTGAACTTTTGAAAAGTGTCATGTAATGTACAACTCATAATCTAATAAACGTAAGCATTTTTAGTCTCTCTTTTGAACCTTTGCATTTCACAAATCCCAAATAACAACCGCTCTGCTCTTTTTTGGTGAAACAGACGAACAAAACAGGAACCAAACCGTTATTACACTGTACTGACTCCATCAGATGTTCAACAAGAAGGTTTTCTGGCTTTTAATTAGCTTACAGTACTAAGTTTTGTTTTATGTGTTCTCACTGTACAAAGAAATCCACCTATCTCCATTTTTCCATTCAATTTTCTACATCATTTCAACACTTTAGCTGCTATTGACATTGTGTGAAAATGTCATGATAGAGGGAACTCAAAGATGTAGTCCTAAGTAACTTGGAATGAAATGTCTTTATATTAATTGTCTTGAAATGTAAGAAACTTTTTCCCTTCTCTTATAAAGTTACCATTTTTAGGTAATATATAAATTTCTGTTTAGCCAGTGGAACAATGCGCAGTGGTCCAGTTCTCTACCTTCTTCTGGATAAAAATTGTCTGACAGTTGTGTTTGCAATGAGCACAACATTCCTTTTGCCTGAACTTCAAGAAATGTGGGATCCACACGGTTTCCTTCAGAGCCACGTCCCCCTCCTGCAGCAGAGCAATATTCTCCGCATGTTTCTCTTATTTATATAAGCATGTTAATAATAAAAGTGCCTTTTTTTTTAGGTAGCAGTGAATGGAAATGAAAACATTCTGCGGCGTGCGGCCTCTACGCGGGCGGCCTGCACGCCTCAATTTGCCGTAAAACACAAAACAATTTGAAATTACAATGGGGAGAGATTAAGATGAGATTAAATGGTAGGGCGAGGCGCTTGATGGCAGAGGGAGATAGTGCATATTCATTATGACAGGATTGGGACGGGGGGAGGAGGAGGAGCGGGACGGGCGCGGCGGCGGAAAGCAGATGGCATTGTAATTTAACGGGGATGTTTCCCAAGCATGGGAACAAGGCAGCGCGTCACGAGTGAAGGATGCCTAGCGTTTTAAAAGAAATCAATTGCGAACAGGACGGCGACTTGCTGCATACAGTAATTGAATATTACCAGTGAGATGAATGTAAAAGGCCAGGGTCTGTACTTTAACATTCAAAAGTATGGAATCACCTTTCGAGAGTCAGGTGTTTTAAGTAATAATGATAATGATGATGATACATTTCTTCGATATAAACATTTGTTAACAGTAATTTTGTTGTGCAACAATTGAATAATTGTCAATAAGCTATTTAAAATATGAATAAACTATCATTCAGAATGCCTCAGAAATCAAATTTAACTAAATGTACTACTTTTATGGTGATCTTTTTTTAAAAAACCCTAATTAATGTTAATTAATTCCTGAAGAAACAGAACATTAGTTTATGGTGCCTCATGATAATTAAATGAAACGACTGAATTGAAAAATAAAGAATATGTATTTTATGCATATAACTATAACACAGCAATAATATAATGTACAGAGGATGATGACACTGGGAGGTTTCAGGTCTGTTAGAGGGCAGCTCCCAGACAACAGGTAGCCATAAAGAGAATGAGTGGGCTACAAAGAAGAGGACATTGTTTATGCATGTGTGTGTGTGTGCGCAGAATGGCCCAGACTTCAGAACATGCCGCCAGACACATCAGCTTTGTCTAAGCTGCATGACACAATCAATAATTACAACTGTTAATCAATGAGATTTTAAATAAGCATCGATCAGACTTACAAGGTTACACAGGTCTGATTCTTTATATAAGGCTGTGTTACACCATGAAGAGCCCAAATAGACAGAAAACATGTAATGAGCATCCACAAGAAGTATTCACACCTTGGCAGAGTTGTGTATTTTGGGAAGTAAAGAGTATACCAATGCTGCTACCTGCCTGAGAGGCTGATTATTACCCTGTCTCTACACAGGACTTTTCTTTTAAACCCTACCCTTTTCTATCACTCTCTCTCTCTCTCTCTCTCACACACACACATACACACACACTCTCTGTGTTTATGTGTGTGTGTTAATATCTCTGTGCTCACGATGCTGCTAGATGCTCTCAAGTCTTTTTTGGTAATTTATACCCAAATGTTTAATAAACTGCTGAAAACTCTAACAGATCCTCACACAAGTATGCATCCGTTGACTTACGTCCCCTGTGTGTGTGTGTGTGTGTGTGTGTGTGTGTGTGTGTGTGTGTGTGTGTGTGTGTGTGTGTGTGTGTGTGTGTGTTTGTGTGCCTGTGTGTGAGAGAGCGCAAGAGCTGGGGAGAAGTGTTGCGGAACACTGTAGACTGTAGATTAGTCTCTGTCTGATTTACTGTTGGTCCCATGCACAAGCCTCAGAGTCCCTCTCTGCATCTGTCTCCATTTCCTAATGGTGTTTCAACAACCTCAGCATAAGAGCTACTTTTTCATTTTAATGGCAGCCCAAACACCCTTGCCCCGCAATAGCTCCTGCTGCGGTCAGAGCCCCAGACATGGCCAAAGCAACACTTTTAAAAACGGACAATTAGCTGAAGTATGTTGGATAATGAGAGTTAAGTGCACATGGAGTGGGGAAGAATAACTTGAGACTTGGAGTGGAGAGAAATCTGATGTGCTTGGTAAATAATATTTTGTAGCAGCATTGTGGTCATCATACACTTCTTGCATGAAGAGTTGTGCTGTTCCACAGTCTGATCTATTATTACAGTCGCCGTGAAACCTACCCTGGGAATCTTACATGAATTACACTAACAATAATGGGAGACAAAACAGAGAATGCATTTAGAAAGGACAGTTTGGTCAGTAGAGGTCACTCTCTCTCTCTCTCCCTCTCTCTCCTCCTTCTCTGCTGGAATGATGTGATGACTTTGTTGGGTGACCATTGGCTTCACCATTGTGCTCTCCTCCAAGCATGTAGAAACACTTGGCTATACAAGCATCTGAGTACACACAGCCTCCATCAGCCCAGCCTTCAGATTTAGAACAGGAGCTGAATTAATATGTCCTGTCATATACATATATCTTTATCTTATAAATGTTATTAACAGCCTTCATCTATCCGTCCCTGTATCCGTCTCCATTCCAATCTCACTTTCCTGAACGTGTCACTCCTTGCAGTCTGATTATGTGATGTCTTACTCTATTTACCCTGTTAACACAGCTCTGCTCTCAGGTTTAATTAAACTACTCCTTCAGCCCCTTATTTCTCTCTCTCTCTCTCTCTCTCTCTCTCTCTCTCTCTCTAATTGTGGAATGATCCACACGGTAGGAGTGCTGAACAGAGGCACTCTCTTTTCTTATCCACTCTGCTTCTCTGTGGTCTCTGCGTTAACCTTGAGTGAGGGACTTGACCGGCCTCATTTGGGTGCTCCGTCAAGTGCAGCCTCGTTTATTGTGCCTAAGAACGAGGGAAGAGGAGGAAATTACAGCGGAATAAACGACTTTTCAATCAAAGCACAGATCCGTTTCCTCCTCTTACACTGTCAGGGGCCTGTATATGATTGTAATATAATTATAATAGGATTTAAAGGAGCAGTCAGATCTTAACTGTGTTTATCATAAGCTGTATGCAGTTAAATGCAGACATGCAATGAAAAACACATTTAGTGATTCCTGCTTCTAAATAGGGATCCATTATGAAATCAGAATCTTATCAGTGCAGAATCCTATTGGCTTTGGGCAGATGTTTAGATTTGACTGATATTTGATGATATACTAGAAGAGCAGCACGTTTATTTGGATTTCCTGAAATATCAGTATTACAGTAGTGCATTTGTAACCTTTTGCATATTAGTAATACATATGAATTAATGGTAATAGAGGTGAATGCAGTGCTGGTTTCCACATGTTTAAAACTCTGTATCATATCATATATGATTCATTTTGAGACTGAGCAAGAGAGGGTGATGGGTAGAGTCTCTGTCACACAGCTCCGGGTGACTGTCTGTGAGGAGTTTCCTCCAGGCGCTCTGGTTTTTATTTTTTATTTTTTTCCCCACAGTCCAAAAACACTTGCTGGTAGATAGAGTGGCTACTTGAAAGTGCCCTTAAATGAGTGTGTGAGTGAATGTGTGACCCTGTGATGGATTGGCACCCCATCCAGGGTGTGTTCCTGAAACATGCCCGGTAGTACTCACTGTGACTCTGAACATCGTAAAGCAGTTACAGAAATTGAATGAATGAATGAATGAATGAATTAACAAACAAATTAATGAATGAATGAGGTGAGGAAAAACACAGGTTTTGGAGATAAAATTTTTCTCTCTCTCTTTCTCTCTCTCTCTCTCTCTCTCTTCCCCCTATATATTGAAATTCCTGGTGGCCACACACTTCCTCCCTTCCTAATCTGCTCATCAGGTCTTTTGGTTAAATCATGATGCATAGTCCCGGCCTGCACAGAGGAGCCCCATTAGTCACGAAGTGGCCGTTCGACGTATCTACTTTTTATCCATCTTTTAAATCAGTCTGTGCGGCTATTGGCAGCGGGCTGGGCAGCCTCCAAGTGCGCTGATTGAAGTGGCATTGTTTGGGAGACAAGGCGCGCTGAATCAATAAGCAGTCTTACTAAATTACAGTTTGCATGAAAAATGAGGCCCTCCCCTTTTTAAAGGCTGGAGAGGCGTGAGATGACGCCTAGAAGCGGTTCATCATTACACGCTCAACACACTCTCACTGACCACGTGAATGCAGGAGATAGTTTCTGTTGTAACGTTATAATGATATTGCCATTTAAACGCACCAAATACGGGACATGTTCTGTAGCTGTATGTCAGGGCATATCTTGTATTTAAACGGATCCATGCAAGTAACGATGTAAAGAAAAGCCTATTTCATGTAGAGTGGATGTGCTAGAGTTGAGCATCAAGGAAAATCATGGCCAGTCTGACATCTCTCTGAACAGATGACCATCATCATAATTTGGAGCATGTCTGCTGTTCACATCAGGCATCATGCTGAACAGAACAAAGAAAGAAGTTGTTTCTAAATCTGTTTATTAATAGTTATTTGGTGGGTTGTAAACACATTATAAGTATTTAATAATCATTCATAACACATAGAGAGAAAGGGTAAAAGTAACCTTTTATTTGCCAAATAGTGAACCCACATTTATATACACTGTATCTACACTACTCAGATCTTGCCAGATACTGGCCTCACTTTGTCTTCTCCATCATTGGACATGAAGTCAGTCAGCTTCAGAACATATGTGTTTTTAATAATTTAACCATTTAACCACCAATTTGAATCAATTAACCACTGACAAATTGTCTTTTTAGATTTGTACACAAGATTTGTTGTGTACTTAACACTAAATTCACATTCTCATTCTCTGCTTATTCTTTACTTAGGTCACTGCTGCTGTGTTAAAAATGATTATTAGTTACTTTTAAGCATTTTTTTTACAACAGTTCAGTTAGTTTAGTTTTTTTTGTGTGGATTTTTTGTTAATTACATCATTTGTACACAGCTCTCCTTTACATTATATATATTTACGTATATTTTAACTTGTATTATTTTTATTATATTTTATTTATTTATGTATTGTTACTTTTAATAAAGTGAAGCTTATTTGTTATTTTTTTAATTATTATTTTGTTTCAGTCAGATTCAGACCCTACTAAACCTGTCAGTTTGATATGTTTATCTCTTCTTTTGTTTCCTCACCTGCGCTTCTAAAAACGTCTTACACAGATGCTCTCTCCTTGTTCAGTAGACGACTTAACTCTTAACCCTCACCTTTAGCCCTAACCTTTAGCCTGACTGGGTCCACACAGTCTACCTGCTGGTCTGGACCGTATTGTAGAGCTGGTGGGACGGCAGGTCCGCTGAGGGGGCTGGAGGTTTAATGCCACGTCTGTCCTGAGCTGGGTCACCCCTCCTGTAGACCCTGCTCAGGCCCCTAACCCCGTGCTATTAATCATCCCTCTTTCTTATTTACCCTTGCTTCATTTAGCGCACCACCATGGTACCAAGAGGGTCAATTAGACCCTGTAAGCCCCCTGTCCCAGAATCCCTGAGACACAGCAGGGGCAATTAGGAAGGCTAATACCAACCTTCTGACCAGAGGAGAATGGTGGAAACACACAAACACATAACATATAACACCTAGCTGACCTCAACCAGTTCACAGCTTTAATATTTTCTTCTTTCTTAAACCACTAGCACAGTCTTCTCACTCTTTTCTTTGTAAAAGTTGAGCAGAAATCAAGCTAGTCCTGATGTGCCGTTATTTTGGAGAGAATGTGTAGTTGAGCTGGCTGAGGTTAGACAGGTTCCTTACAGGCCAGTCTTTGATCTTAAGAAAAATAAACGAATACTGGAGGATTAACAAAATTTTCCTTCCCTCAGTGGGTTTTGATTGGCCACTACAAGTTCTGCAACACTCTTACCTGCTGGTTACTGATTATTTATTGGCTGACAATCCAGGTAGAAATTGGTATTGTTTGTTCTTGATTTTTTGGAAATACCAGAAGCTGATGGCAGCAGAAATTAAACAGAGAGTCATTTGTGCTATAGATTTTTTTTCTGTTTTAACCAGTGTGAGTTCTAATCATGCCACTGCACTGCACAGTGTTACGTATTCACTCAGTGATAATCACCCTGTTTATCTGGGTCAGTTGAGCAGTTGAAATGCATTGAGGATTGAGTTGTCTTGTCCCCCTTTTTTTAAATAAGCCCTGAAAACTCAGTAGGGCTGAATCTGAACCCAAATACATGACGACATGGTGAGGTTTTTACCTATTAATACATCAAATGTAGGCGGCAACTTTTCAATTGTTAATGCTCCCTCAAGTGTTAACTGTATAGGAGACCTCACCTCTGTTTTATCCCTACTCTGAAGTGCCTCATATGAGAGGAGAAGGAGAAGAGAGCTGCTCAGAAAAGAAAAAAGACTCTGACGTATTGAGCCTGAAGGACTATGGGTTCTGCTGCAGACATCGGTGAGAAGCGACGGAGAGCACGGTCAGCCCCAGAGGCAGAGCGCCAGTGAAGTGTGTGTTTAGCTCAGTGCACTCTCCACCCACTGATCCTCAGCTGCTACCTGCTGTCTACTCGTGGTCTGCAGGGCTGTTCACATCTGATATTACAGGAGGAAGAAGAGAATGTGGGGCCTATGAGCACAAGAGTTTCTCAGAGTGACCCTACTATGCACACCCCACTCAGCCAGTTGTCCAGGTTTAGCATAAGGCTACAAATCAAGGTGGCTAACAACTCCCTTCTACCTCCCTTAGTCATTGTGACCACTTTGCCCCCCATACACTCTTGCAGTTCAGCCCTTAACATTCATTCATTCATTCATTATCTGTAACCGCTTATCCAGTTCAGGGTCGCGGTGGGTCCAGAGCCTACCTGGAATGATTGGGCGCAAGGCAGGAATACACCCTGGAGGGGGCGCCAGTCCTTCACAGGGTAACACAGACACACAGATACACATTCACTCACACACTCACACCTACAGACACTTTTGAGTCACCAATCCACCTACCAACGTGTGTTTTTGGACTGTGGGAGAAAACCGGAGCACCCGGAGGAAATCCACGCGGACACGGGGAGTACACATTCCTGGAGTGGGAATCAAACCCACAACCTCCAGGTCCCCCATTGTGCCGCCAGCCCTTAACATGTATTTCTCAAACACTCAGACAGGGCTGGGACCCACTCAAATTGGGGTTTAATGTAATCTTTAAGATCGCCCTCTTGTTTTTTGTTTTTTTTTGGCCCACACTTCTGAGAGTCACAGATGTATGAGATTAAATCTCACCTGCCACAGCCTACTTTTTTTTCATCCCTGTGTCCTTTTCCAATCAAGTGGATATGCACGTGTATTAAGGGTGTCCTTCACACAGAGTCCGAAACTGATGGACTGCGATGCTGCGTCAGATTTTGAAATAGAATCTGTTCTATTTTCTGTGTTGACGGATGTGTTAATAATCAGGCTGACCAATCAGAGCTCCGTTGTCATGGTTGCAGACAAAACAAACGAGCAGGAAGACGGTGCTTGAACAGTACATCTTGTTTATAGCTGAACACAAAAACATAAAACAGAGCCAACTTGCTGAGGTTAAAGAAAATATAATCCCTTTAAATGAGAGGAGCAACACGTAGAAGCAGAGCCTCAAACTCCCTCAGCGAGCTTCGGAAACACTGCTGAACTCCCTGTTTTGTTTTGGAGATTGGGGCGGAAAATGTGCCGGTCCCACTACATTAAAAAATTGCATCTGATTTTTACGTGCAAAAAAATCATACTCAGTTTAAAAAGGCCTTTAACCCTCACCTTCAGCCCTAACCTTTAGCCTGACTCAGTCCACTCCCAGTCTACCGGCTGGTCTGGCCACACTTATGTTACTTAGATTCTAGTCAAAACAGCCATTAAAGACAAATTGTGCTGAAACACCAACAGATTACTAAATAATCTTTAGCTTTGTGACAGGTGCACACACTTTCCGACCCACCATATTGAGTTGTGTGTTCTTACAGTTGAATCCACCTGCTCATTTGTTATAAAACTAAAATGAATTGTTTCTAAGTGAGGCTCATTTAGCCAGGATTGTTTACATAAATGACAAGGAGAATGATTCACAGTAATGTCGGCCATTTTCAAACGTCAATTTTTGGCCACACTGCCAAAAATCATTGTGCAGGTCTCTTTGTAACAGGGATAGATTGCCTAAGTTTGTTTATGAATGCATGAAAAATGTAGTTTGTGTAATGTAGTGTGTGTGCATGCTTGTGTGTATGTGAGGGAGCGAGAGTGTGGTTTTTTGTGTGTGTGTGTATGTGTGTGTGTATGAATATGAGGGAAGAGTGGTGATCGAGAGTGAGGGAGGCACAGTCACTTTATTTACAGTAAAAGTGCTTTGCTAATACAAGTGGCTCTTTCATAGCTGCTTTTATTCCATAAAGAGACAGTTGTGTGTGTGTGTGTGTGTGTGTGTGTGTTTGTAGGAGAGGCCATAATAAACATGCATTATCATCCTGATCCTGTAGCCAGGAGGAGGCTGCCATTGACTGATCTCCCCCACACAGCTCTATATGATAATGGATGCTCTGACTGTAACATGTCAGCTCATTGTGATGTAAAAGCATTCTCTTACCCCGGGCCTGTGAGGGGGTGGGAGTCGTGTCACACAGGCAATAATGGCCCCCCACTCTTATTAAATGTAACATGACTTTAAAAGCGACGGCAGGCAGAGTGAAGAGTGCACGGGTGAAGCTCCATCCCATACCCACACTGTTTTTACAGCCGTTCTGCTTCAGAGAATTTATACAAACACACTTGGTTATTCTGTGAGATTTCACACCCAACAATCCTTTCTAATTAAAGACTTTATTCCTCTGTGTGGTGTGAATGAAGTGTGGAGTTCTCTGGGTTTGCAGACACGTGTGTGTTTTTCGTATGTTAGTCATTCATCCTGTCATTCGCTAGGTTCAGGATGGTTCACTTGATAACTCTTTAAATATTTACTAGTGCATGAATAGTTGAGTTCTTGGTTAGCAGATTAAGGCACCGGCATTCGAATCACTACTTCATGGGAAGACGCAGAATATTGTATTTTATTATGAAATTTAGAGGGGACACAGTTTAAAGTCACAGTTCTGTTTAAAGTCATGTCTCAAAGTCAAGACTGCAGCTGAGATGGGATAGTTCTGTATACAAAGGCAGCACTGTCACACACAGACAAGAAGGCCTTACTGACATGTCCCAGCTTATTGAAGCACACAGTGAATAATGTTTTTTTTTTATGTAGCATATTCAGTTAACAGTTGTACTGTGTGCTAGACACATGGTCAGTTTTTTTTTAAACCGTATAACTATATCTGTGTATAACTATATCACTCACTCGTAGCGGTTTCCACGGTCTCCTTTTCAAAACTCTTGTGAGAAGGACACAAGGTGAGGTAGAATACACAAGAGTCCTTTGAATTCTTAGGAGTGTGAATTTCCTGGCTGCTTTCCAAAGATTCCTTAAAAGGAGATAACCTTCATATAATCTTCATATAATCTTCATTGACCTCTGAGAAGTCTGAAGTCTGTAACAGCTGGATCCTTGGCTCTCATGGCTGCTTTGCGATCATCATGTCAAAAACACACCTGATCATACAACAAAAGGTGAATCTCCCACACAGGGAGAAACTATACTGCTTCTGTCTGCTGCAAAAACCGTGGGTCATCTTCTGATATTGCAGTTCCCAAATTTGTTCTCAAACAGCTTAAATAAACAGTGCCATGAGTTACAACCCCAAATCCAATGAAGTTGGATTGGGATGTTGTGTAAATAAATAAATAAAAACAGAATACAGTGATTTGCAAATCCTTTTCAAACTATATTCAATTGAATACACTACAAATAGAAGATATTTAATGTTCAAATGGATAAACTTTTTTGTTTGTTTGTTTGTTTGTTTGTTTGTTTGTTTTTCCTCCAAATATTCACTCATTTCGAATTTGAGGCCTGCAACACATTCCAAAATAGTTGGAACAGGGGCATTGTGTTCCATCACCTTTCCTTTTAACAACACTCAATAAGTGTTTGGGAACTGTGGACACTAATTGTTGAAGCTTTGTAGGTGGAATTCTTTCCCATTCTTGCTTGATGTTCAGTTGCATAACAGTTCGTTGTCGTATTTTGCGCTTCAAAATGCACCACACATTTTCAATGGGAGACAGGTCTGAACTGCAAGCAGGCTAGTCTAGTACCCACACTGTTTTACTACGAAACCACGCTATTGTAATTCATGCAGAATGTGGCTTGGCATTGTCTTGCTGAAATAAGCAGGGAGGTCCATGAAAAAGACGTTCCTTGGATGGCAGCATATGTTGCTCCAAAACCTGTATGTACCTTTCAACATTAATGGTGCCTTCACAGATGTGCAAGTTACCCATGCTATGGGCACTAACACACTCCCATACCATCAGAGATGCTGGCTTTTGAACTTTACACTGATAACACTCCAGACAGTCCTTTTCCTCTTTGGGCCAGAGGACACAATGTCCATGATTTCCAAAAACAATTTGAAATGTGGACTTATCAGAACACAAGACACTTTTCCACTTTGCGTCAGTCCAACTTAGATGAGCTATGGCCCAGAGAAGCCAGCGACATTTCTGGGTGTTGTTGATAATTGGTTTTTGCTTTGCATGGTAGTGTAACTTGCACTTGTAGATGGAGTGATGAACTGTGTTCACTGACAGTTTTTTCTGAAGTGTTACTGAGCCCATGTGGTAATATTCGTTACAGAATGATGTCGGTTTTTAATGCAGTGTCGGCTGAGGGGTCAAAGGTCATGGGTCAATGTTGGTTTTCGGCCTTGCTGCTTACTTGCAGAGTAATTTCTCCAGATTCTCTGAATCTTTTGATGATATTATGGATTGTACATGATTAAATCTCTAAATTTCTTGCAATTGTACGTTGAGAAATGTTGTTCTTAAATTGTTGGATGATTTGCTCAGGCAGTTGTTCAAAAAGTGGTGAACCTCATCCCATCCTTGTTGTGAATGACTGAGCCCTTTGGGGATTCTCCCTTTACACCCAGTCATGACACTCACCTGTTTCCAATAACCTGCTCACCTGTGGAATGTTCCAAAAAGGTGTTTTTTGAGCATTCCTCAACTTTCCCCGTTTTTTGCTGCCCCTGTCCCAACTCTTTTTGAACGTGTTGCAGGCCTCAAATTCAAAATGAATGAATATTTGCGAAAAAACAATAAAGTTTATCCCATTTGAACATTAAATATCTTGTCTTTGTAGTGTATTCAATTAAATATAGTTTGAAAAGTATTTCCAAATCGTTGTATTCTTGTCCCATCTTTATTGGAATTGGGGTTGTGAAAAGGTCACACACAGAGTATTGAACCACACAGAATTTATTATGTATGATATCATTAATATATTTTAGATGGAAAAAAGTTTAGAAAATATGAAGAATAGAAAGACAGTGTTTGAAGTTCAAAATGCCGATTAATTTTTGCTTGTTTATGCAGAGACACACAGTTTCATTGATGCAAAGCTCAGAAGAGCACCCCTTGTGGATCAGTCCTTAAATGCAACTAAGTGACAAGCCAGTTCCATGAGATGCTTTGCCTCTCCCTTTGTCTCATTAGACCTGGCTGATTGAGGCTTCTCTGAACACAGAGCTCTCACTCTCTCTTTCTCTCTCTATCTCTCTGTCTCTCTCTCTCATTCTCATTGATCCTCCATGCTGTCCCATCAGCCAGTGCAGAGAATATCATCCAACAAAACATTAAGTAAACCAATAGCAAGTGCTGGACTGGTAATGTAAAATCTATTGTGTTTTCATCGCACTAATTGATCAGACACTAGCAGAGATAGTGTGTGTTGGGCTGTTGATTTTTTTCTTTCTTCCTCCACAGTAAGATTGCCTTCATCAAACACAGCGTCTGTGTTCCGCCGGGAGAAATTAGCTAATGAAGTAATTACTGCGAGTCCAGCGCCGATACGGCACTATTGTTTTGGGAAAATAATGGATACTTTCTTCATTCTGGCCGGCACTTCAGCTTGTTCTACCTTCAGAGGTATTAAGCCCTTGAGAGAATTGATTCCCTCGCTGCTCAAATGGAGCCAAATGGATTACGCAGGATGTGTAGACTCGATGGTTCTGTAGCGCTGATAGAAAACCGCCCTTGCTTTCTCCAGCACAGCCTGCGTAGTAAGTCTGACATTTTACACCGATTTTGTGTGGAAACTTCCCCCTGCCAGTCTTTCAGCACTACATCCTTTTATTCTTCATTAAGGCTAATTTTAGAATAGAAATGGATTTTCCCCTGAAAGAGATACCTCAGTTTAATGACCTAATTCCAGAAAATGGTCCATATGTGTTTCAAAGGGAAAGAGGAAGTGTATATCAGTTGTACATGGTATTTTAGCTGGTGCAGGTGTCAACATAATTTTTTAAAACAGTACAACTGTATATGTATGAAGGACCCCACACTAACAAGTATTAAATGGTTAAATGGTTGCACAATGGGACAGTGCCATCATCTTTTATCAGTTATTGCCTTTCCAAATTATTCAGCTCTCCACTGCCTCCTCTAAAACCCCCTCAGCTGCTCAGTATACAGCTCCACTCATGTGGAATAGACCAAAGAACTCAATTCACAATAAAGAGAGTCATCCGCATTAATAAACCTGAAAGTATGCTCCTTTTTCTCATGCTTTAAAGCGTACGTATCGTCACTGTCACAACAAACTTGGTGTCTATAAAATGTAAGTGCTATAGGAAAAAGAAAGAAAAATATTTATAACTTTGAATGGAGGTTCAACTCATTTTGCAGCATTCATCTTCAAAGTAAATACATTAGGAAAAGCACTTCATCGTTTTTTAAAATGACAAAATTGTGATCATGTTTTCTTTGAGATGGTTTTCTTATGAAAGTGAATGTATAGATGTTGTGAGACTAATTTCTTGAGGAAGTCACTGGGAGCTTTACCATTATCTGTGGCTTAGAGTGAAGGAGGATGATAGGTTTGGATAGTGTTTGGACTTGATACACACAAAGCTATGGTCTTATGACCACAGGCTGTAAGGGAAGAAAATACCGCAAACCTGTCAGCACACACACACACGTGCACAACAACTGCATTTTGCCTTTTTTTTTGTGTGTGTGTGGGTTTTCAGTCTTAATTGTTCATGTTCTCTGTCCTGTGTTGTATGTGAAAGCCTGTGCTCTACAGGTAGCATACTGTCTTTCACTTGGGTTACACCGAGTTAAATAATTAAGATTTGTACACAGTGCTGAACACAAAGATTCTGTAGTTCAAACTAAAAGCTGTCTGTGATTTGAGGAATTCAAGATTTGAGAAATGTTGAGTTTTCTAAAGTATTCTTTTGATACTCTTCTAGTTGTCTGAGTAATATAACATTAAAATCACACCTTACAACCAGCTATGAGATTTTCATAGAAATTTCATGCGGCAGAATTTGTCATTTTCAGGTCTGTCCACTGCTATTTTTGTTGGTAGTGTGCCAAGACATTACAGTAGTCCGTAGGTAATTTCTATCGTGAGTCTGTGATTAAGCAGCCCTAACAAGGCAATTATGGCCAAAGATTTGCAAATACCCCAATGTTTATTTAAAAAAACAAAAAGCAAAAAAAAATTATTTCACATGCCTGATTATGTTAGGTATTATTAATTATGTCATATATAGATATAAGAATTTCTGACTCAGGTCTGATTTTGGATTAATTTTTTTTTCATAGCAGAGTAAAATATTAGCGGTTTTGAAGCACACTAGTTCCTCTGAAGCACGCCGATCAATCACTATAGTAGCATTACATCTGTTTGTGGTTTAATGTCCATACGTGTGTGGTCTGCATATCCCTCTGTGTCTTCAAACCCACTGCAGAGTAATCCCAGAGTGGGGAGTAATCAGATTATTTATATGTGTGCTGTTCTCTTACAGTCACTAACCGTGTTTCGATAGCACCACATGACCCCACAGCGTGTCTGATTGTATTGATTTTAGTAGCAAATTTTTCTTTTATCATTAAAGATTCTTTCTGTTTGATGTTATCCACATCCATCTGCCGGACCCCCACATCAATAAAACTTCTCTAATGTTTTGTACCTCCTACCAGATGATGGGAGAAAAAGAGAAAGATTTACATTAAGGGGTTATAAAATTGTCCTTCCATGTGATAGCTGCGCACAGTGTTGGTAAATGATGGCCATTTAAAATCCATAAAACTGTTATTGTGCATAATACCTTATTAATATATCTGTGTATAAGGCGCAGTTAAGCACTGAACGTGTGATGGCTGAAATAAATGACTCTGTGATCCTTCTCTGTTGTCTCAACCCCCCCTTCCTTCCTGTTTTGGCGCTTACCTCAGGAAACTAGGTGTTTTGTGGAGAGGCAGATTGTTCCCTAATGCAGGGATTTATGCAGGGGTATAAGACTCTCTGTGTCTGTCTTTACTGACAGTGTATTCCTGCTGTGATATGATAGTACAATAATGGACCTTTGTAATGTGGGTGGAATGTAGTTACCCGCTTAAGAAATGCAGGCAGGGAGCAACGGTGCCAGAGTGAATAGATGATGGAGGGATGGATAAACATGGATACATATTTATTTATATTATCTTTATTTATATATTTTTGTCCTTCACAATTGGGGGTTTAGAATTCAGCTGTTGTGCTTTTCTTAACAATGATCAAGTTAAAGCATCTAAACATTTTTACTGATGTGAAAAGTGTGATCTCTCGCAGGAACTCAGGCTTTAGACTCTTTGTTTTGACTTGGATAGAAATGTAAATAAAATGTAAATCTTTGTGATCCCCCCCCCCCATTTTTTTTTTCTTTTTCTTTTACTGCTGAAATATACATTGGAAAACAGACAATATCTCTGTATTTTTATGTAGCGTCTGGCACCCCTGCTTCTATTAATAAATAAACTAGATAGATAATTTTTTTGTCCAGTGTAAAATCCATTTCCATTTGTAATATTTATTCAGGCTTCTTTCTGTGTTTATACAATCCTGATATTAAAAGGAAGATTCAATTTTATATTTCTGTATGAAATGCAAACAAAATATTACTCTTTCTCTCTTGCTAGCAGCCAGCCGATAGAGGGATTGTTATTCGTTTATAATCTTCTTTCTTTTCTTCAGTCTGGTTTTCCCCCCCGTGGCTCTTAGGAATAAACTGTGTGTAATTTTTCAATTGCCGGATGCATTAATGAAATGATGAAAAGGTGAAAATGAAAGTGGTTGCTGGCTTTGTCAATTGTTCGCTCTCAGCTGAGGTGTGGGTATTAAAAACATTTAGATCTATGGGCTTGAAAGGTGTAAATGTAAAAGAATATATCCTGCAGTTTTCAGATGAAGGTAAGTTAGCTCATCTCATTGTAATTACTCTTCACTATAAGGTTCAGCACTGCTCTCTAGGGAGCACATGTAAAATCAGGCTCATAAATATGTTTTGTAGCATTGCATTTGTATCTCTCTCTCTCTCTCTCTCTCTGTGTGTGTGTGTGAAAGAGAGAGAGAGAGAGAGAAACACTAGTATTTCCTCTGGTGTGCTCTTATGTTGAGTTAATGTTCATTTGTCTCTTTCAGGTCCATTCTTATTACTTAAATATTACTGTGTGTGCACGAACTTCCACAAGCACACAAAAATCATACAGGAACCCTGACATATCCTTCACTGTTAGTGCTGTTAGAGGACACGTGATCAGCACAGAGAGTCAGCTAGAAGTAGATGGATAAATTATCCATAGATGCATCCTCGTTATCCTCATTCTTCCTTCATAATCGTCTCTGTGTGAGAGAATGGAGAATGCTGGAAGTGGGTGAGTGTGTAAAGGGGTCAGGGGTCAGTGAAGGTGAATATGAGGTTGTTAAACAGTGTCCGCTGCCTCGTGGGTTGTGACTAAAGCCATTAGCTGTGATCCGGAACTGAGCATAAAATCCCCTTCACATTTATTTAAGCCTTGACTCTCTCTCTCTCTCTCTTTCTCTCTCTCTCTCTTCTCTCTCTCTCTCTCTCTCTCTCTCTCTCTCTCTCTCTCTCACACACACACACACACATACATATTTCAGTCTGTTTGTAAAGAAAGGTATAGTTTGTTAAACTGCTGGTTAGGGTTATGTTGCTAAATAACAGGTCAATCAAGTTTTACGTTTACATTTTTCTTGCTGTATTTTAGAATTCATTTTTGTTAGAATCACAGAAATACAGTAATACAAAGTAACTACACAGTAAAACAATATATTTTTAAAAAGTATTCAAATAACCCCTCATACTCTCCTTTTACCCCCCTCTCTCTCCTCTCTCTCTCAAATCTCTGCTGCTCTAATTTATTGCTGTCCTCAGCACACTTTTTATCCTGCTCAAAGCCTGCCATGTTTTTCTATTTTTGCCGCTGTTTTGTATGTATGTTATATTTTGCACTGTGGTGGCGGACGGCTGACCAGCGAGGGTGTTTATGTTTCGGCCGCGTCGGGCCCGATGCCGTGTAATGCCGGGGCTTTAGAAATGCAATTTCCCCCTCTTCCCTCACCATATTAGAATATGAAAGTGTATGTGCGGCTCTGGACCGATCTGCGGCCATCCACAGACGAGCTCTCATGCATAAGGCATGAGTGGCCCAGTCAATGCGATGCCAAAGAGAGAGAGTGAGAGAGACACATGCAGCCAGTGCAGGGTATCCTAGCCTAAAACACACACACACACACACACACCGTAATGAGGAGGATTCGATTCTTCAAACAGCATATTCACAGGGGAGGAAGTGCTCTTTAGTGTGTGAGAGTTTGTGTTTGTGCATGCTTTTCCACTCACTAACCTGTGTTACACATGTTTGTATCTCTCTGTAGGGAAGGATATCAAGTCTAGGCTTTTGTGAAGTGAGAGGCACTTGTTGGAGTGTGTGGATGAAAGTGCTGCAGCGTGTGACACCTTATTTAGTACTGTGAGTGAATAGAAGTATTACAGTATACAGCTTGTGTATATTTGGGATTAGGTTTGCTGAGTGCATATGCTGTTGGTGTAATTGACCCTCCATAATAATGAAACTAGAGAGAGAGAGAGAGTGAGAGAGAGTGTGTTGTTTGTGTGTTCACAACAATACGGGATAAAGAGTAGGACGGAAACTTAAACCGTTTGTCTGGCAACTGTGCATGTGTATTAATTGCCATGTAAACTATTATGTAGATCTACTAATATTTCAGTTATTGTATTTGCAGCTGACGACTGATACAGCTCAAAGCCAAACAAATATTGCTCGGAAGTTGGGTTTTGTGAGAAATTGCATTATACTGCTTTTCTTTCTGATACCGAAACAATACTGATATATTACATTTCTATTAATAGGAGCATATTCAACTGAGTGTTTATGTTTCAGAGCTCTACTGAGCTACTGGGAACACTGAGGTGGTTCTGTTTCACCGGGATATTTCACTATGTGAAAAATCAGTGAATGCAACAGTGTTCTGCAACAAAAGCTTGAGTAAATACATACTGCAAAGTACAACGTATACACACAACAGCTTATATTATATACAAGCATACACGATTTCACAATAAAAAAAAGAATAAAGTATTAATGTATGAAATGAAATATGCATATGTTTACATTACTATTTACATACAAAAAAATTAAGGCTATTAAAATCTGTTTTTTTTTTGTAAGAGGTTTTAGACAACTAAAGATGTTATTCTATCTCTAACTCACACACACACATTTAAATATTAGTTCAATCTTGTGGTCAGAATGTCCCCCAAATAACAATTAGACTCTGGCCTTTCACAGTCAGATCCCATAAATGCAAGTTGTTTTAAGAGGTGTGCAATTCTGTTAAAGAATAACTCCAGCACCTACAAACTTTCAGTGGGGCTGAGTTGTGTGATTAGATGAGAATAAAATAAGCTTTTGATGTTAAACAGTTTGAAGAAAAAATGTTTTTTTCATGACGAGATGAAATATTATTCATTCAGTCACCGTAGGACGAAGGGAAAGGGAAGTTATATGACGCTCTTTGCTCATGTATAAAGGGGTGCCTATATTTGTGAAGGAGTGTAGGATCCATTTCCCAAAGTGTGTGTGTGTGTTTAGGATGCTTTGCATTGTTTCATTTTAATATAACAATGTGTGTGTAGTCTGTAACACATGTAAAATAAGGGGCTTTAGGTTTGGTATCTTGACTCTCAAATGAGAGGCGCCTGCACCCTCGTAGATTAATATGGTAATAAAAGTGAAGCTGGAGAGTGAGGAGAGGTGACTCTAAGTGAGGAGCGTGTGTGTCAGTGCATCACTGTAGCTCACTTATTACAACCTGACTGAATTTAACTCCAATCCTTCAGCTGTGGCAGCTCAACAAACACATTGTGTGTGTGAAGTGTTGGGTCATTAGGTGTTATAGGCTGTGTTCTGGTTGTAAAATCTAAAAGAGGAAAGCTCCAACTGAAAGAGAGACAAGCTGTACTGGACAGCAAAGAAAAAAACAAAAGAGTGATTCAGGACACTGAGGTGACAAAAGACAAAGGAAATAGAAAAATGAAGAAGGAGATGTAAATGTCTGTAATTATCTATGTCTTACTTTTATCTTCTCCTCTCTCTCTCACACACACACACTGTATGTGTGCACTGGCTTGCTGACTGTACAGCAGGAGACACGCTCTAATCAGGTGGAGAAGTGTACACTTGTTCACAAAGTGCACACTAGAGAGTGTGGAGTGAGAACACTTAGACTGAGTGTGATTTCTCAACCTCTCTCCACTACACTTCACCACACTTCTAACTCCATATTTAGACACTGTAGTAGCGGAAACCCACAGAGCCACTCTGCTGCAAACATCTATTATTTACTGCTGGGAGAGAGAGAGAGTGTTTGTGTGTTCACAAGAGCATGGGACAAACAGTAGGACGGAAACTTGAACAGTTTGTCTGAACCTAGTACTATTATGATGATTATATTTGGATTGCAGTGTTCACGTTTAATATTTTTTAATAATCTGGGCAGTATTATTTTGAATTTTATGTAAGAGTGAGGAATGCTCAGGAGCAGTTTCACTTAAATTAAATGAACTTTGTTAAACTTGAAATATTACGAGACAATGCAAATCACAAATGAACAATTGCTGTCAAGAAACATTAAATGCTACCAGTGTGTCCTGCACAATCTGGCAACCCTAAGACTTTGAGAACAAGCCTCAGTTTAACCAGATTGGGTGATGAGTTTACAGTAAAATGAGTTAACCATGACCATGTTTTCGAATTCATTTATCTATATGTTTTGAGAATCAGCTGCAAAGTTTATTTAAAAAGGTATAAATCATTATTCCTGCAGTAGTGACTATTTTGCAGATGCTTTTTACTGTAACTCTATGTGGTGATGTAGATGATTTGATGTGTGGGAAAGCTTATGATCCCTTACTTTCTTGCTGTATTCATTGTCTCCATGCTTCATTTTTGTTCCTTCATGAGAACCCAGTCTTCTCTTTACCCCAACACACAGAATAACAGCCTGCGTACGTTTCCAGACTGAAAAGGGGCAGTAAAAGGAGAAGAAAAGTGAAGGTGAGGTTGAGAGTGGGCTATGGGCAGAGAGCAGTTTTAATTGGAGATTGGGTGAATTGAAAGGCTAGAGTCTGGATGAGTGTGAAGGGCTCCAGGAAAGGGGTTTTGAAGGAGGGATGAACAGTGAAAGACAAAATGACAGAGAAGATCGTTGTTCTGTGGCGAAAGAGAGAAGCTAAGCGTGAAAAGCTTGAGCTACCTGGGGGAGAGTCTTTCTTTTTGTCTCTCTCTCTGCCTCTTTACCCTTGAGGACGGTGAGGTCACTGCTGAATGGACACACACACAGACACACACACACAGACACAGGTATAAAGAAATATGGCTCTGTGGTGAAAAGTGCCAATTCCTGAAGGACGTAATAGCCTATTGTCCACCTCGTCTAAGTGTTTTTGGGCTTTCTCTTTCTTATTGTACCTGAGTCTCCCTTCATTCTTATTCACTCTTTTATCTCTATTTCCTCTGCTCTCTCTCATTTTCTCTTTCTTTTTAGCACTACTTTCTCATTCTGTCTCTCTCGCTTTCCCGTCTGCCTTATTTTCTTTCTCTTTTTCTGTCTCCTTTTCAGATTGTATTTCTTTCTTTTTTCAGTCTTTGGATTTCTCTCTCTCTCTTTCTGTCTGCTCTTTCTCTGGTCAGTAGGTTGTAAGGGTTATGCTGAAGGTTAGGCTCATGTTTTAACTCCCTCTTACATCATCCTGTCAGCCTTGTCGTCATGGTGATGGACTTGAGCTCTTCTCTCCTGGCCCTTAATTTAAACCCCCCAGTTTGGTCATGCCCTGCCCAGTGCAGGTTGCACCCTGAGCTCTGTTCCCCCACTGGACAGGCCCGGTCCAGTTGTCTCTGCCCCAGCTAAAGCTCCAGTAGCCCCACAGCTCCAGCCTTACTGACCCCCTCACCTGGGTTAACCCCACTGAGGACAGGGCTTACAAGCAAGATTAATGGACTATACTGTAGCAAAACCTGTTTGTGTGTGTCTTTCTCTCTCTCTCTCTCTCTCTCTCTCTCTCTCTCTCTCTCTCTCTCTCTCTCTCTCTCTCTCTCTCTCTCTGTCTGTGTGTATATATATATATATATATATATATATATATATATATATATATATATATATATATATATATATACAGAGAGAGAGAGAGAGAGAGAGAGAGAATAATTATCATCATGTGTGTAACCCTTGTAATATTATATTGTCAGTAAATACCAGTGTGTTTTCCTTCTCAGCTTCACTGTTCTACTGACGCAAATGACCTTTACTTAGCTGCTAATTGTTCAGTGCCAGTGTGATTGTGATCTCTATTTTTTCTCAGTTTCTACCTCCTTCTTTCTCTCCCACATACCCCACATATCTCTCTCTCTCTCTCTCTCTCTCTCTCTCTCTCTCTCTCTCTCTGTGTAGAATGCTGTTTCAGCAGTAGGGGTTTGCGTTTGGAGCTGCAAGGTCCTCTCTTCATTCTCAAGGTGTCCCTTCACCAGGCCCCTTTTTCAGCCCTTTTTAATGGATTGGCCTGATATACCTTCCAAATGGAGGACTTTGAGCGTTAATTCACGGGCTGATAAAGATCCTTTTAGCTCCTCTTTTAGAGCTCCTCTTGCAGATAGGAAGTACACAAGCGAAGGTTAGATTGGGCTCCAGTCCTCGCTCTGCCAAGACTTGGGCTGGAGAAAATAGGAAAGAAGGTGAAAAAGAATCAATTTAATTGCTTTTCATGCATTTGAGGTGCACTACAGCGACTGTACGCCACTGAATGGAGAAGACGATTTTTTTACCTACAAAAGCATGTGTGCGCGTTAGAGAAGAGAAAATGGAAGACTATTGAAAGCGCTCTGTTAGGACAGAAGGTTATCTGCTGTTGCTTTAGAGTGACAGGTATAGCTGTCAAAGCTGCCATCACCTCTGGCCCAACGACCACACACACACACACACACACACACACACACACACACACACACACACACCTACACATACAAAGAAAAAAAATAAGAGTATGGGCTTTGTCTAATGTACAGAGTGAGAGCAATATTAAACTTGGGGCTTTGAAAACCAAACAGCTTTTTTTCCCAGTGCTTTATTCAGCTCTTGTACCTCAATCTTCAACCATAAAACCAGAAATCAATTTTCTCTGTAGAGGAAGTCAGCACAGAGGTGTTTGTGACAAAGAGAGAGAGAGAGGAGCTGGGAGCAGAGAGGAGATTTGCATAGCTTATTGCTTCCCTCCAACATGTATACAATGTTCATAGTTTACAGAGGATTTTTCCTCTCTTTTCTTTCTCCCTCTCGCTCCCTTTCCTCTTTCTCCTGACTCTTTTCAGTAGCCGTGTGTTTGATTTCTATTGAAAACCAGCCCTGTCCTTCCTCCCAGTGTTTATGCTATACATATGCAAATGACAAACAAATTCTATTGTGCCACTGAGCACCAACTGTGTTTTTAGTTTAGCACGTAGAATTTCCCCTTTTTACAGTTTTTACACACACACACACACAGATTTGTCTGCTTGGAATAGATTCGGAGTGTATGTTCACCCATTCAACACAATCTTGCTGTGGTTTACCTGCATTACATTATTTTGTATATTTGAGGGCAAGGGTTCATTTTAGAGAGAGAGTCTTTTCTGTGTTGATATTAGAAATGTGAATGCTTCATATTAAATAATTTATGGAGGATTAGTTGACCTTTTTAATGTATTTTAGGTTTTTTTTTTTAAAGTCCAAAATGTGTTTATGGCTGTTTGCCTTGTTCCTGGGATTGTGCCTGAAATCGTCTGCCATTTTGGGTCCGTCTGAGACGGAAGCCATTTTGATTGCTTTTAATCTGCTTGTTGTGATTTCCTTATTTTGAAACGTTAAGATAAAATGGTAAATAGGTTTTCTTTTTCAAATCAGAAACCACTACTTCAGCAACATCACATTTTGCCATATGTTTTGTATCTTAAGGCAGGTGCCTCTCTGCATGCACGCCTCTGACTCCTCACTTTTGTCCCGTGGCGGTCAGGCTGCAGGTTTGATCCGCTCTCACCCCGACTCTGCCCTGCTTGCCCACTCGAGCGTGCCACTATTATTCTACCTGCGTGTGTACACTTTAGCATTTAAAAAAAAAAAAAAAAAGTGCCCACACATCTTTTGTGGCAGACACAAATGATGCAACATTTGACTTTGCGAGTGCTTACGAAAGTACTTTCCTTTGAGTCGGTGCTTAATTCTGCACATCTGCAGTCTCCTCCCTCACAAAGCACACACACCTGCACAGCCGCTCAAAACCACATGCCGCTTTTACTAAGCTTATTCGAAGCTTTTTTCCTCTCGACAGGTTTTCTTAACCAAATTAAAAATAAAGTCCTAAAACAGTTCTGAGATTAAAGATGGCTGTGGTGGATGTGTCAGACTTTCTTGTTGGACAGGGTTTGTGTTTGTTTTATTGAAGAAAAATTATGTACATGTTCTTCATGTTGTTAATAGAGAACTGATATAATCATCAAAATGTGCTCTATTGGCCCACCCCGCCCCCCTGCACTCTCACTCACGCTCTCTCTCTCTCTCGCTCACACACACACACACACACACTTGCTGAAATATCTACTACTTATCATAAAAAGCGAGCAATTTGACGTTGGTGGTAATTTAAGATCATGTTTGATGCATATTTAAACGGGCCTGGACGTTTCCATTCCGGCTGTACGTCTGACTCCATCCCTCTGATTTAATCATGTGTCTAATCACACTGAATATTTAAATAAACATAATATCTTACATCCCCAGTTTATCCTTTCAAAGCAGCCCAGCAAGAGGCTGTTTCTCTGTTCTTCATTCAGCTCATTCTTACAGATAAAAGTTACAAATGACACATTAGGCTTGAAGAAAAATCTCCTGCTGTTTAAAGATAATACAGGACCACTTTCAGAATTAGCCTAATTTTCTAGGGAACAAAAAAGAACCATTGAAACCAATCCAGATTAAAATTGTTTTAGATCAGCTGTAAAATCAGAGTGGTGGAGATGGGGTTAAACAATTTAACCCTCTTAGTTGAAAAGATTAGGTTGATCAGATTCTAGAATAGCACACTTATATCTCGGTCTCTCTCTCTCTTTCCCCCTCTTTCTCTTTCTTTCTCACACATGCATGTACACACACACACACACACACACACACACACTCCTGCTAAACCCATGCTCTTTGTGGTGCACAGTAAATAAAAGATGAATATTTATGGTAGTAGCGTGTTGCCTGGCTGCAGACTTGCGCAGGTATCAGTGGAATTGATTTTTTTTACAAACTGTGTTTTGGATTTAATTCATTGCCTGCAAATATTTGCATAGAAATAATCTATAAAGAGGTGGATTTGGAAAAGGAGAAGAGCAGAGAGGTGAACAGAGTAAAGGCGTAAAGGACAGATCAGTGAGAGAAAAGGACAAAAAGCAGAATAATAGATTAAAGATGAAGAAAGGAAAGGAAAGAAGAAGAAATAGGGGAGCAAACAGTGTAAGAGAGTTTGAGTGTTCTAACAAGTTCACTTTCTTTCTCAAGCTGTGATTCTGACATTTTTAAACAATGTCTAGAATTGTTGCTGTGTCTGTCATAATTTGCATGAGCTCATCTGCTAGATTTTAGCTGCCTCTTCCACACTGAGCCAGACATCACCTTGCCCTGCCTTTAAAATAAATAAATAATTAAATAAATATATAAAGCTCTCTAACTCGCTTTGTTTTCTGCGACATGCACTTCACACCGTTCACTCTGTGATCACGTTAGTGGAACCATAACATTAGAGGAGCATCTGTCTCTGCTTCTGTCTATGCAACAGTCCATCAATACACCAGAGAGGAACACAAAGCTATTCACACACACTCTGTCACATGAACTTGCGCACAGCCCATCGACATTCAAACCCATTATGATCAATGGGATAAACAACGGACAGAGCTTTGCCAATTTTTAGATACGTCTGTATTGTAAATGTGAGCGATACTGGTATAAGTATCCTCTGTGAATTAATTACCATTTAAAGTGTGAGTTTGTACACAGACACTGGGGTTTCTTTATCTGAATAGTTTATCTACAGATGCTTAAGTTGTTATCACTCTGACTGCTGGTTTTTAGTGGGGTTAGAGATGCAGGTTTAGATTACAAAATGAAGGGGAGGCTGAGAGGTTTGGATTTCAGTTAATGTCATTTAAGGTTATCACTTATCTACGTAGAGTTACATTCCCACATTTTACAGAGTTTGCTGATATTGTCAGACAGATTTAGTAATGCTAATAATATTAAGGTATGAAGATGGCTCTTATGGTGTTTTTTAATATTAAAAATAGTTTTTCCATAAGTCTCCATAAGTTACCAAAAATCTCCATAAGTCAAAAGTCACAAGACACCCTTTCATCTGAATACACCAGCAAGTAATGGGTGAGGGGACCTATCTTTTAGCCAATGTCCGGAACATGGCCGCCTTCTTGACAGCCGCCATATTGAATCAAGAGGAAGTGTTTTCAAGTGGGAAGGTGGTCATGTGTAAATATAAATGTTGATTGAGGCTTCAAAAGAAAAGTTATTATTACTGGAAGATTTACTGGTTTACCTGTGTTTTAGCATTCACTATGAGTGAAGCTCTGAAAACTTGCAGGTTTGTGTCCAGTGGTCTAGTTTTAGTAACTGGAGAACAGTATCAATCACTGTGTATGTAAGTATAAAAGAAAGAGACACGGAGACAAACAGCACGCGAGACAAGAGTAACTTACTAGTTAAGTGTGTGTGTGTGTGCACGGACTGGAGAACATTTCCAGTGTGATATACAGAGCACCAGAAAGGCATCTAGTGGACTGTCATATATGTTAAGAGGGTGTTATTTAACATTAGTTTTTTCAACACAGACCCAGGGTTTATTGTTTGTGTTGGTTTTGCTGAGCGAGCTCTTTTAATCTGGTAATTATGAACTCATTAGTAGTGGAAGCAGTAGTGTGATGTTCATCTTTTAGGGAATTCAACTGCGATTGAAAGAGCAACTGGATCCATCGTTTCAGCAAGAGATGAGGACTCTCTTGGAATGACATCATCAGAATGAGACGGCGCGGCCCACAGAAGTGCTGTAAGAGTTGCTGAGTATGGGTGGGGAGGGAATTTCATGCTAGGTCAAATAGCCCATCTGCCCACTGTGTCCTGTGTGTGGCTCCATTGGCAGAGCAGTTCCAGTCTGCAATTTGCAGCAGGATGGCGCTGCACTGGCTGTCTGACTTTTCCAAATGGCTCCTCTCACCGCCATTGACTCTAATGAAATCGGACTATTAGGGCCACTTGACACCATGGTAATGGTGGTGACTTTCTTTATGGAGCAGTGATAGACACCACAGAATCACACTGCCCTACGTCACACTGGAGACCTTCTCCAGTGCATGCACAATCCTAACCTGTAAGTCATTGGCTCTCTCTTTGTCTCTCCCTGTCTATCTCTCTTTCACATTTTCATGCACTGTGACTGGCAGCTGAGCTCAAGTTATTGACGTATGGCATCTCAGTTTTAACCATCGCTTACTTCTGTGTATGTGCGGGAATGTGCCTGAAGATTGATTGGAGTGTGTGTTGAATAACACTGGCTGTGTAAAAACTTCATTTGTACACTTGCTGTATGTACAGTGCCTGTCAAAATCTGGAGACACTTTTAGCCTGCTGTTGTGGTAATTTAACCCATTAAATACAGGGCGTCATTTTTTTGAAGACAACAGTAACACAGGTGTAACTATTTGTCGCAGTATTACCAACAGTAATACCTTTGTCCTCTGTGCTAGTTATTATCATCTTGTTGTGACCGTGCAGCATTTTAAAGCACCTTCTGAGCAGAAGGAAACAAATCATTATCTATACAAATGAATTAATATCAAGGAAGTGTTCCTAAACAGCTGTTTCATTTTTGAAAATTGTGTACATTTGTCTAAATTCCAGAGTAACAGTGAGAAAATATAAATGTAAGAGGTCTCCTCAGACCAGTGATAAACAAGGTAAACGTAAGACTAGTTTTGAAACAGTCTGTCTATTGCCGTTAAAAACTTATGGAAGAGGAACTTAGGAATATGCATTTTAAACTGAGGGCTCTAAAACACTGAACATACCACTTTGTCCCAAGGTGAATCTAGAACCGCAGTCATGCAGCATTTTTATGGGTAAGGTCAACTGACCGTTGTCCAGTTGAGTTCTTCCTTGTTTTTTGAACGGCAATTCACTGAGGCCATCATAAGAGACGGATGTGAGCACAGAGGGATGGAAGATTGATAATGATGAGCATATGTCAGCTGACGGTGAATAGGAGGAGGCACACTGGGTCCTCACTTCTCCTTCCACTCCGCGGAGCCTTTAGCAGCCCTGACGCCCAGCTACAATTAAACCCCGCTTCAATTCAGCTTCAATTAAAACCACAATTAACGGCTTGACTTTCACGGCCAGCCCAGTGTAGCGGGAGCTCTCGTCAAAGTCATGTTGTTCTTTTAATTGCTCG
Source organism: Hoplias malabaricus (assembly GCF_029633855.1). Lineage (NCBI taxonomy): Eukaryota > Metazoa > Chordata > Actinopteri > Characiformes > Erythrinidae > Hoplias > Hoplias malabaricus. The sequence goes on from NC_089803.1 coordinate 33,348,370, forward strand.
CGTGATTTCATGGCCTCCTGCCTTTCCTGCTTTGTAAATCTCCGACTCCATAACTCCTGCGCCATATACGAATGGCGGAACAGATTGAATTAAAACAATGAAGGTCTAATAAGATAAAGCACAATCAAAATAGATTAACCTTTCCACGCCAAGACCCTTCACCTCTTTCCTCTCCTCTGGCGCCTCGGTGTACGTGGCTCTTCCAAAACTTTAATCTTCATTACCGCCTTTGATTTCTTCTTTGTACCGCTAAAGGAAATGCATAATTTAGACCCTTTGAAGTTATTCCAATGATACTGACAACATGTTACCTTTAATCTCAGGACCCCCGGAACATTAAATATTTAGTCAGTACTGAACAAAGGATGGGAAAGACCATAACATAAGCTTTTTACCTCTTTGACTTTTTTAACGTCATATGCTCTACATGAAGCTAGTGAGAACCAATTAACTTCAGAGAGAGGGCTGTTTTTGTATGGCTGGATCTTGCGCTTGTTTTTTCCCCCCTACATTCACATCATGTCATTACCCTTGAACAAGAGGCGGAAAAGTAAAGTGCTCGCGCTAGCAAAAAGCGGCAAAGTATCTGTTTGACTTAAAGGCTAAGTGGCTAAGCATCTCCCCGTCGCGCAGGTAATTCAGAGGTAAATTTGCTGAAGTTATTCACTTCCCCTCATCCTGCTTTAGGTTTTCAAATGAGCCAAGGGATGGCAACGTTATGTCTGGATTATGTTAAACCCAGTGCCACTGTGTGTGTGTGTGTGTATGTGTGTTTGTGTGTGTACAGGGGATGTCATGGTATTGATGCGCTCGCTCACTTTGGGGAGTAGGAGCTATAGCCTTGATCCTTATTTTTGATTATGATGGCTTCCTTCTTGCTGGAGTGTGTGATAGGAATGCTACAGTGAGACCAGACGTGGTCAGAGGAGTCCAGTTCTCTGTGTTTATGAGCACTCCCAGCTAAAAATCTGTGCAGTCTAATAATACACCAAATAACGTTCTCATTCATCGTCCCATTTCACATCTGTTCGTTATCCTGCCCCAGGCCACTCCCAAGCCAACAGCAGAAATCTGTCCTTACAGTTCAGTTTCATTTTTGGCTCAGCACGTTATAAAGTCTACAACACCATTTTGACTACATTGATTTGCCTTGAATAGTTGTATTTTTTGTATATTATCCATATTCAAATGTGACTGAAATGACTATTTACACGTGGGCCACAGCCTGTATGCAATCACTTCACTATTGCCTCTGTTTCACTGTCCAGCTCATTTTTAGGTCGCTAGATAGAAGCTCACTGTGCAGTCAAGCTATTCTTTAGCACCTTAATTATCTCAGCTCATACCATTACTTGCAGAGTGGGGTAATTTGCATGTTTGGTGAAGTGATGACTTTCAATACTGCTTTTCATCAGAATGGTGAGTGTTTCAATAAAAATCAAGGAAACATCTGGTGTGCCATATACAGTTGAGCGGAGGGACACGTGATTCCCCACCTCTGCTTTACACTGTAAGTAAAGTTTACACAAACAAACAATAAAAATAGCTCCCCAAAATGGTCTTGTGACCATTGGATATTAACTTTAGGCTCTATATAAATTTTTGCTTTTATTAACATTAACATTGTTTGTTCACATCAAGTTTAAATTAATTTAATGATTATAATATAATTTTTTATCTTATTGTTGACAAAGTGATGCATTAGAATCACCACCTTTAGGAACTGATTCCTTTCTCTAGACTTAACCACCAATGAAGATGATCTACCCTGGTGTACATTCCTATGCCCTGCCCTTCCCAAGGGTCCTTTAGAAGGGGTTATAATGCCAATTGGAACACACTCCCTGACAAACTGGATGTGATGATACAATTGCATGATCTGCTCTATTTTTGTCAGAGTGGCCGCAGTGTGAAGGAACCATGAATAATTAAAGACTTCCTCTTTCCATCACTCCTGAAATAGACTATAATAACACACACACACACACACACACTCACGAAGTGTGAACAATTAGCATAGAGAGTGGATGAATGGTCCAGCTCCCTTATGGAATAGCTTTTAGGAAGACACTACACACACATTCTTAAATGTCTTTCAACAGGGACTCAAAAGCTCTGCTGTCTGTGGGATTCGGACGAATGGGCTCGGCTTCCAGACACAGCTGTAAAAGAGTTTTGCTTAAAAGTGTCTCGCTGGTGTTAATGCCAGAGGGGAGGGAGCAGTTTTATATTGTTTCATACACAGATCAACCAAAGCTTTAATATGATCTCCGTCTCTGGATTCATTGTCCATTTGGTCAGTTCCAATTACACTTTATGTGCACCATGCATCTCCATGCTCTGCATACTTTATTAGCCCGCTTTCATCCTGTTCTTCAATAGTTAGGACCTCCACAGGAACACCACAGAGCAGGTATGATTTGTGTGGTGGATCATTCTCAGTGCTGCAGTGACATTGATGTTGTGGTGGTGTTGAATGTAGGTAGATGGATCTATCAAATACAGTGGACAGAATGTTTATAAAAACTCCAGAAGCACTGCTGTATCTGATCCACCCATAACATAAACAAAATATCCTAAAGGTGATTTTTGATAAATAAAAGATCAGCAAATTTCTCTATTCCTCTGTGTAGATTAGCCTTGCATCTCTCTGTCTGTCTGTCTGTCTCTCTCTCTCTCTCTCTCTCTCTCTCTGTCTCTCTCTCTCTCTCTCTCTCTCTCTCTCTCTCTCTCGTGTTTTCTGAATACGTTACTTGGTTAGTCCAAGTCCGTATTTGCTCCCTGACTCTATGATTGAAAGGTGCGGTATGTACAAAGCTGCTTGCGCAGATGGGAACCTACACCTTACTTGTATTATATCTGCTCTGTAATATATGTAATGATAGATGCACAACTGTATAGTATTTAAATCTTATTCCTATCTATTAGACTGGCATAGCTATGACAAATTGTCATCTGCATATGTAATGATATCTGTACTGATGTGCTTGTCTGTCCTGTGGTGTATGTTACATGTTGTACATCGTCACCAAGACCAATTCCTTGTATATCCAACATGCTTGGGGAAATAAACTGATTCTGATTTTGATTCTCGGGACACTGTTTCTGAGGAGTTTGCTGTGTGGGGTTCCCCTGGATGCTCAGTTTTCATCGACACACTCCAAAAACACCCTTTGTTAGGTGGACTTGTTGTAAAGGATTGCTCATGGCTGTGACCGAGTGTTTCCAGTGTATGTTCCCATTCCATGTAGGCTCCAGACACGTTGCAAACTTGAACCGGATAAGCACTTACAGCAAATGAATGAAGGAACGAAAGACACAAAGTAATAAGATGTACAGCTATAGTTGCAAATCATTCACGTAGATGCTGTTTGGTTTAATAGGTAATGCAGCTGCCTTCTGTGCAGAAGAACTGTGTTTAATTTCAGGTTCAGGTAAACAGAGATCAGTAAAAACAGATTATAAGGGTTCATTTCCCTGCTCAGGTAAAGCAGAGGTTTCTGCTGTGAGCACTACTGTTACGTGTACATCTCCTTAAATGGTACATTTTCTGAAAACTTATTTAGTAACCACTAGGAAATGGGCATTATATTGATGGGAAAATACTCATTACAATCATATTATTGTATTATTACAACCTCTATATCAATATATGAAGTAAAATGTAAGTGAAGGGCTTTATATTGGTTAGAGGAGGCACTGTGGGCCTTGCCCTCGCATCCTAGCGCTGTGGTAGAGTGTGAGATAGTGCTACAACATTGGACAATGAGTAAATTAGGAGATAAATGGGAAAATTAATAAAATGCATAAAAAAATAAAAATAAAATGCCCGGACCATGCACTAGTGCTCATCAGAGTAAAGCCGCATGAGTGTTTCTCTCCATTTCTTTCTCTTTCTCCCGCTCTCTTTTTATTTCTACCTCCCTAACGCCTCATTAGAAGCTGTCTCTATGTGCACATTCATTTATAATGCTGCATATGCCTATCCTCAGGCGCTGCATTTTTCTGCTCTCAATAGTGCATTGATTTCCTGTATGACTTCATCTGCCTAATACCCATCGGCTCCAGGCTCCTAAACACACACACACACACACACACACACACACACTCAGAAAGCTAGATACTTTACTACATAAAAAGATTAAAATCATACAAAAATTTGAATACAGACTGATGAAATGAGATCTCAGATCACAGAACATAGAAAACAACCGTAAAAATCCTGATATTCAGTATAAATATAAAGTGTCCAGTGATGAATATGCACATGGCGTAAGTGCCACTGTCTTTGCCATGCATGCATCTAATAGCTGAAGCCATGGCTCAATAACAGAGGGCAAGGTGGAGCTTTTCCTAATGAAAGATCTGACGTTTCCTGCTAGCCCACTGCATTCATCAGGCCGCTCTTTCCTCATTACACTTCACCACAAGCTGCCAATGAGAATGCAGAAGCTCATACGTTAGCCTTGTGCGATTTCCTTCTAGGCTATGAGTGGCCTGATGTCTTTAGAAATGTGGTGGTAAATACATGGTAAATACAGTGGGGTAGTGGTTCTAAAGAAAAAAAAATCCCTTTAAAAATAGCAGTGCTGCTTTTGTCATTTGTTTTCTGTGTGACATGGGGAAAATGTAAATAAGCATGAAATATTGTGACATTTACAAGCAAGTGAAAAAAGGAAGATATGCTAATGGTTGTTCTAGCGGTGTTAAAGAGTATCACCTTTTTGTCAGGCTCTGTTCAGTCTTTGCTGCTTTAAACCTGTGGCCCTGCCCCGTACTCACACAGCTTCGCCTTGTGCTGAATAGAGGGTGTCGTGTCTCTAATAGATAAACATGTGTTTGGATATTAGGCCAAGTTGTTCCTAGTGTGCCTTAAAGCGGGATATGACAGTGAGGGTGTGTGTGTGTTTGTGTAGAGGAACTGTTTTCTTCATGTTCACTGATTATTCCTTCTCTCTGTAGATGAAGCATGTTTGCATCAGGTAAAATGGCAGTTCTTCCCCTGGAGCCAAATCATTATTATCCTCATTCTAAGCCTTATTTATTTTGCAGAGAAGTGGCGTGTGTTTTCTTTTTTTTTTTTTCCTTGTGACTGATTAAATTCAGTCTTGAGGCGTTCCGTGTGTATGAACAAGCTGCTCAGGTAGACTCTTCCCCATTTTTTCATTTAATTTCTTTTCAGCTACAGAGACTACTAAACTGTCCCTACGTTTCTTGGGGTGCACACAGTGGGAGTTTATAGCTGTCCTTGGATGTCTGTCTACCTCTGTTACCCTGTGTGTGCATGTGACAAAAAGTACTGAATTTCAGCTCCGTTTTAGGTTGTTTTTATGTTTTAGCTGTAATCCTAGCCCTTTACATCCCTGCCAACAGGCTCACATCTGCAGTTAACAGTCTAACTTATAGACATAGCACTGGACTGTAGTTTTGTTTAAAGAGGATTTTGAAAAACCTGCATTTACAGGGTTTGTGATTATATATTTGGGCGTCTAATGTGTGATGACCAGTCCAGAACCTGAATAAATACAACCCAGTCAGTGTTTTGTGGGCTGCCTCAGTTGTAATATCTCTGAATAATACTATAGGAATATCTCTCATCTTAGAGCTGGACTACAATGAGTGAGAAGGTAGGGTTAAACTGCATAACACAGACCCATGAGTGGTAAACAGGATACCCAAGCAAAAGCAACAAAAAGGACAGGAGGTAAATAAGATGACCAAGCCAAAACAATGTAAACAAGATTCATTAAGATCCCAGGGAGCTGAGATAACAGCGAACAGTGTTCCAATACGTCACCTTTAAATCAGCTTTACGGTATTAGGAATATTTTATTTTAATGTATAAATGTAATGTAAATATAAATGTTTAATGCTGGTTAGTGCATGTGAGGAAAATCCCTAAAAATGAGTAAACTTTTTAAACATTGAAGTGAGAAATTTTTATTTAGTTACTCAAATGTACTAATGTAGTAAATGGCCAGTGTAGATTCATTTCTTTTCAATTTCAGCTTATTACATATTGTTTCTCAGGACGGTTTGAACTTGCAGCATGACCTTAGCTGCAGATGATGTGAAGGAATGTTCATCATCACACACGCGTATGCATTCACACAAAACCAAAAGCGGCTTTTTCATTAGCTTGACCTAACTAGCCAAGAGACTAATTAACATTTTTATTTAAATGTATTTTTTTCTGCTTGTCTTCCTTCTGCCTAATTATTTCTGTTATTTCAGTATCAGACTTGCTTTGATGTCCCAATTCTGTATTTAAATAGTCTGAGATTTTCATCACATCCTCCCACTGTGGGCTCTCTCTCTCTCTCTCTCTCTGTGAGGGAGAGAAGGAGCTGTGTAAATTGGGGGATTCCTCTGAGGCTATGAGGAAGGCTTATTTCTTGGCTTTGGAGATTTGTACATGTGTAAATGTACTTTGTTAGAGAGCTCTCATATGCACACACACACACACACACACACACACACGCACACACACACACACACTTGCAAATCATACAGCATCTGTGGATGAATGTACTGTTTATCCTGAGGGGGGCGCCCTCACACACACACACACACACACACGCACGCACACGCACACACACACACACCAGGCTCAGTTCCAGCCTGTAATGACATGGTCTTTGGCCGGGAACGCGAGTCAACATCAGCAGCACCTGTACAACATATGAAAACTATCTCTAGATTAGCCGGTTCTAATCTCTTAAAGTATAGTTATGCACATAATCCGCAAGCCTAAATTTATTTACTTATTTCCCAAAAATGATCTGGACAAAGTTTTATTATTAAACTCTTCTTTGTCTAATTTCTGGTCCTCAATTTCTGGTCAACCTTCAAATTGCCTGGCTACGTCTTGCACATTATGAAGCCTGTTTGGATAAGAGCATATGGTAAATGTAAATGCAAACCTACTTGAAATATTCTGTATTGGCTAATGGATGCATTAAATGCAAGAACATTGTCGTAATTTTGCACATTTGTGTTTTGCAGTTGCTCTTTTTGCTTATTTGCTCTGTGTACACTGTTAGGCAGTGTTTGGAGAAGTGTGTGTCTGTGAGTGTGTGTGTGGGCAGGTCAGTGCTTTCTGCAGGCTACAGACGGCAGGGCCAGTCCGTCTGTCTGACTTATAGCTGTGGGATCACACTCTCACAGAGCCTGTGAGGGCACATTGGCACAGGTTTAAAAATTATACAGTGTAAAACTATCATCATGTATTTTCATAAAGATGAAATATTGCTATCTGTGCTCACTTACAAGGGTTTTATTAATGATGGGCTGTCAGGCCGGAGATGCCCTGCATATTCGCATATTAAACAGGCAGGAACAGAAATGCTCCTTTTATTGCCTCCAGACATAAATCAGCGTAACACGTCGCCTCATCATTTACGCTCCCCCCGGCCAAGTTCTCTCTTATTTAAATGAATTGGCGGAGGGCTTTGATTGGCTGGGTGGCATGGCGGCAGGTTTAGGCGGGGTGATGGGGTGACACCGCAGCTGTTTAAATTGATATACTGTTTTTCTATTAAAATTGCTCAGGCTTCCTCTATTCTACTTAGCCATTTCTCTCTCATTCTCACACTGCTCACACTGCTCTTCTTCCAATTATCCCACTTTAGCTAACTGCGTCACAGCAGGGTTGATTTCTTAATAAATATGATGAGTGCACCGTAATTTCCAATAAGAATTGTCTTGTTAGTAAAATGTAAATTAGTTGTGTGTTACCAATTACAGGTTTTTATTCCAAAAGCTGTGTCCAAAATCAATCTCTTTTAAAGAAATTGTGAGCGTTGTAGTGTGTCTGCCATTTTGTCTTCTTGGTCGTATTATCAGGGATTAATCTGACTCACTATATGAGGCCCCTGGTGTGCGCCAGATGGTAGTGTACAGACAATGTACTTTACATGGCACATTATTTCCCATAATTCAATGTGCAAGCATCTCAATGGCCACAGGACTGTTCCATGGGAGGGCTTAAATGATGTAGGCATCGGCTGATTGGCTCTTTAAAATTATTTGCATGTTTAACCTGCTCATGATTTAGCAATGGAAAAAGAAAATGTAACCTGGCCAGACTGTAACCGCAACGGCACAGAATGGCCTTAAGAACCGCTTGACCCAGCAGCGAAACAGAAGCCTCTGTCTCTTGACTCCTGAGAGTCTGGAGATGACATAATCCACCCACTTCATAATGATATGAGATACAAATGTGATACAAACAGGCACTCAGTCAACTCCAAACTCCCAGAATCAATGATTACCACTGTTAGATCCCTCAGACCACTGTTAAGTCAAATGCTCCAGTAAAATGCAGTGTACACAGCAGATGTGTATCCTTTGTGCTTCCTTTCTTATCTGAGCACATTTAGAGGATTGGTACGTCTTTAAAAGTGGTAGAGTGTGATCAGTTTCTGGGCTGAGATCTCGAGGAAGGAGGACAGAGAAATCGAGGAGGTGGCCATTAGGGATATGAGATTCCTCCAAAGAACAAGCTGGTACATTTTATGAAGCAGCACTGTTTAATGTAGAGCCTGTGTCTGGTCCCTAGTCAGAGCACTATGTATCAAATGCTAAGTAGTAAACAGTGAATGAGAGAACAATTCCAAACACAGCCAAAGCACTGTAAGATCTGGATTACACAGCTGTTTTGGCAACTTTTTTTTCTGAATTCCTGTTCACGCCAAGACTGGGCAATGTGAGTTAAAATCTCTGTGCTTCACATAGGTTTCATCTTAATCTTATGTTTCCCTGCTGGCAGGTTGTGAATGGACCCCAGCACACTTCTATCTATCCGCCTCTAGTCTGTGTATGCAGACATGATAAAGCTGGCAACACGTGTTGTTCATCATGTTCATATGTGCTCCTGGTGGGTTGCCATGGGTTTTCCCAAACCCCTCCTCCTCTCTGTTAGGGACTTGTGTTATTATGTACAATATTCCTTGCAGTCATGAAGCACTGTTATTAATAGCTCGCTTTTACCCTCAACCGCTCGACTTTATTAATGACACTTTTCATTTAAATCCATCAAAGCTCGTAGCAGAATGGCGGAAAGCACTATTATTTTTTTCACTGGTGTGGGGCTAACACTTTAGAGTCAGAGCCATTTATCTTGTGACCTAGAATAGATTTAATTAACAGCCCCACACACTGGAGCAGTGCAGGGGCACTGACTGCATTACTCCTGTAGGAGAGCTAACTCAACCAGTTTAACACACCAGCTACTGAATGCCTGCACACTAGCAGCTGTACTTACTCTGGGGTAATCAAAGGTGATCTGCAGGATTTCAGAGCCATTTTTATTTGTACACTTTTCAGTGGATTGAAGTATATTAGTATTTGAAATGAAAACCCATTTCCTATTTGTAAAATGGAATAGAAGAAGAATCTGATTTGTTCATTCTCTTGAACCTTTATTTTAACAGGCAGTGAAAAGATTTCCAATGTTTTCACTGAACAACTTGATTGTATTTTGTAAATACAAACAAATTTACAATTTGATGCTTAAAACATATAAACAGTTTTAACAGGGCAAAATAAAAGTGAAAAGTTTATAGAACAATTCACCATACAAATGACACCAATTTTAAACAATATTCCAATATAGTCTGGTGAATATAAAAGATGAACAAGATGTATTCACCGAAGACCCCCTGGAGGGGGCGCCAGTCCTTCACAGGGCAACACACACACATTCACTCACACACTCACACATAAGGACACTAATGCATCGCCAATCCACCTACCAACGTGTGTTTTTGGACTGTGGGAGGAAACCGGAGCACCTGGAGGAAACCCACGCGGACAAGGGGAGAACACACCAAACTCCTCACAGACAGTCACCCGGAGCGGGACTCGAACCTACAACCTCCGGGTCCCTGGAGCTGTGTGACTGTGACACTACCTGCTGCGCCACTGTGCCCTTGGGCCAAACTATTTGAGACATTTATTAAACAGTTGAAAAAGAACAGGGCGGCATGGTGGCACAGCTCCAGGGACCTGGAGTTTGTGGGTTCGATTCCCTCTCCGTGTGACTGTCTGTGAGGAGTTTGGTGTGTTCTCCCCGTGTCCGCATGGGTTTCCTCCGGGTGCTCCGGTTTCCTCCCAGAGTCCACAAACACACGTTGGTAGGTGGATTAGCAACTCATAAGTGTCTGTAGGTGTGTGTGTGTGTGTGTGTGTGTGTGTGTCTGTGTCGCCCTGTGATGGACTGACACGCCCTCAAGGGTGTTTTCCCACCTTGCGCCCAATGATTCCAGGTAGGCTCCAGACCCTGAATTGGATAAACAGTTACAGATAATGAATGAATGAAAAATAATGTTTCTCAAAGGAAAATAGCAATGAAAATGGGTTCTAACATCTATGCTACAAAACATTGTGAAAAGACTCAAGAAACCTGGAGAAATCTCAGTCAGTTTAGCCAAGGCCAGAAACCACTGTTGAATGAGTGGGAGCATCAAGGTCTCAGATGGCATAAAATGAGAAACCATCATGCTCCTCGGATAAATATAGACACAAGGAAAACTGCTGTCACTTAACACAGTGCACCAATGCATCAAGAAATGCAGCCTGGAGCTGTCTTACACAAGGAGAAAGCCAGTCACTGTCAGGTCTATGCAGAGACCCTGCAGAGTACTTTGAGCCCAAGCTCAGATGTTCTGAAGGAGAGCGAGAACGTGCCGTGGTGAGGCGAATCCACAGTTTGACTCAAGTGATATAACACAGTGGCAAACATGCTTCTGTGACAAATTTTTGGGAGTGTGTTGCAGGTGTCTAAATCTACATTATTTTATATTTACAAATTAATATCAAGGTGATCCATGGAAAACTGCATATTGTTTAGTTTTTTTTTCAGTTAAGTTTGATGAGTATAAACAAATCACAGATACGTTATGTCTGTTATGTCCCCACTGTGTGTTCATGTACTGTCCTTTTTAAATCCGGTTTTGTGCTCAAATTGCCCAGCACTACTTGGAATGTATTTAACTTCAGGTCAAAACAGCCAGCAGTTGCTGGTTGATAAGTGTCTCAAGAACTCTCAATTACAAGTGTAGTCTCGTCAGGCCATCTGTCCTCTTTATTTATTTTAGGTTTGTATTTCTGTTTCTTAGTTTTCTACATCTTCAACAGAAACAGCTGTTGAGGCATTCATTCATTCATTCATTATCTGTAACCCTTATCCAGTTCAGGGTCGCGGTGGGTCTAGAGCCTACCTGGAATCATTGGGTGCAAGGCAGGAATACACCCTGGAGGGGGCACCAGTCTTTCACAGGGCAACACAGACATACACACACATTCACTCACACACACACACCTACGAACACTTTTGAGTCGCCAATCCACCTACCAACGTGTTTTTGGACTGTGGGAGGAAACCGGAGCACCCGGAGGACACCCGCGCAGACACAGGGAGAACACATCAACTCCTCACAGACAGTCAGCGGAGCGGGAATCGAACCCACAACCTCCAGGTCCCTGGAGCTGTGTGACTGCGACACTACCTGCTGTGCCACCGTGCCGCCCCTGTTTGAGGCAGTTATTAGGAATAATATTTTCTTTATGTTCTTCAAGTCCATTTTTGAAAATTCATGTTTTTCCTTCCCCATTGAGATTGAGAGACAAAAGTAAGGAAGGTGTGTTTCAGTGGATTCTTGTGTGAATGGAGCTGGCTGTTAATGTAAAAAAAAAAAAAAAGCCTTGTACTTAATTGCTATTTTGACTGAAAAAGAAATGCAAGTGTGGTCTTTGACTTTTCTTTGGTATTTGTTGTTAACAGCACCTTTTTTCCCCATAATGTTCTGATTTAACTTCATTATGGGAATCATCCCTTCGAGAGAATCATATCATGAGAATGTAGATCAGATATAAAAGAAAACTGTAGAAGAAACCCCAGGTGACACATGAGCCAACTCTTTCATTCACCAATGTAATCCTTTGGCCTGTGGTGTAAATGCATGTCTTTAATTGCTTGACTGATTTTTCAGTGGCTGCTCCTAAAAATTGTTTGAGGATGGCTCTGCAGAGAGCAGCGGAATCAAGGCAGGATTCCTGTAAGAGCTAGAATCACCTGAGCCTGCGCACTGGCCTGCGACTGTGTATTAAAACAGCCCCTTCTAGCAGGAGTTAGATACAGTGCATGGTTCCCCATTCACCTCTCTCCCCTGGCCCGAGCTGCTCTAATAGAACATGATAGCAGCCTTCCCTCCGCATAAATTAATGAAGAAGCGCTCAGAATGGGTTTACACTAGCTACACGACACCACAGTCCTCTCCCATACGAGTCCCTGTGAATCAAAGCCTTGCACATGCTCCCACCCCTTACTATTTTTTTCTCCTTTAAAGTGCTGCTGCAATCGGAGCGCAGTGAAATGATATTAATCTGGACTGCCTGCTCCTTTCATTTAGCCCGGCCCCAGCCCAGGGGATGCGGGCGTGCTCAGAGACTTCATAAATTTACAATGAAACATGAACACGTTTCCGCGCCCTGCGTCAGTGTCAGAACTGGGGGCTTTTTCGCAGTGGGGCCGGGGCGACGGGGCTCCCCTGGACTGTTTGTTTTTAATAAGGAGGAGGAGGAGAGAGGAGGCGAGTAGGAGCGCTCTTCCGAGGAGCCGAGCATCGTGCTGGGAATTTGGCAATGTGCTGGAAGTCGGGATGGATGGGGAAGGGAGTGCGTGAGGGCTGGGGGCTTTAAACGGGTTTACAACACTGGAGCAGGGGGGACTCCATCGTAGATGGAGAGGGAGTGATATGATGGCTTTCTTTAGTTTGCCTTCATTTCTCTGTGTATACTCCTCCACTCTATCTACCCGAGCCTCAAGAGGAGGCTTCTTAACTTATTCCAGGACTGGAGAGATCAGGTGTGTGTGTGTGTCGTATGTGTGTGTATGTGTACAGCCCCATTCACCCACTCTTTCAGAAGAAGGCTTTCATTTTCTCGCTTTTTATCCCTCTTATTGCTCTCTTGGTCTGGGTCCCGGGTGGTGGCGGAGGGAGGGAGTAAGTGAGTGTGTGTGAGGGAGAGAGAGAGAGCGAGAGAGTACTTTATTACCTCTCTCAGCATCCACCTATCTCCCCACGGTGCCTTCTCCTCCGCTTGTTTCTTTTTCCTTTTATTCCTCCTCTCTTTGGCACTGTACTCCAGCTCCTTTGATAGCCAGAATTGTGAATGTTTGTGAAGGGAGTGGGGAGGGGGCTTTGTTTTGAGCGCGGCTGGCAGGGCCATGCGCTCCCTGAGCCCCGTTTTAAAGTAGTGCCGCCAGAGGAGTATCTCTCTCACAGTGCTGTTTTAATCATATCCTTAGCGCTGATAATGATTGCGACATGTTTGTGTTATTGTTCCGATCCGCGGGCGCTCAAGCCTGCGGCCCCCCGGCCACCCAAAACAAGCGGCGTTCATTTTCTGCCTATTGACTGTCTGCGCTGAGCCGGAGCGAGCTGTGCAGCCAGCGGGGGGTGGGGGGAAGAGGGAAAGAGCGAAGGAGAGCGCCTTTTCCCCTCGCCGCGGCCCAGCGCACTCCAACGGCTTCATTTCAGAGCCTGACATGTTCTATAGGATACGCTCTGCTCTGCTTCAAAACACTGCACAAATTGATTTCCACTGTTTTTTTTTTCTCCATCTAAACAGGGAACTGAGAGCATTATCATTACTGTTGACTTTAACAACTTATTTTATGGAGTCCCCCCCCACCCCCCTTTCACTTTTGTACATAATTCCTTTCACTAATATTTGCATTGCAGCCTTATAGTAATCGGTTTCTATTCTGCCCCTGTTCTGGCATTTTTTACACTCGTTACACAAACTCTTTTAGTGGAAGATAACAAACAGTTCAATTTTGGTAACATATTGCATGGATATGGATGGAAGGAGAGATAAACTGTACAAGGCTGTACAGAAATATACAATATACTGAAATTAATTGCCAATAAGGGCGGCACAGTGGCGCAGCAGGTAGTGTCACAGTCACACAGCTCCAGGGACCCGGAGGCTGTGGGATCGATTCCCGCTCCGGGTGACTGTCTGTGAGGAGTTTAGTGTGTTTTCCCTGTATCCGCGTGGGTTTCCTCCAGGCGCTCCGGTTTCCTCCCACAGTCCAAAAACACACGTTGGTATGTGGATGGGCAACTCAGAAGTGTCCATAGGTGTGAGTGTGTGAGTAAATGTGTGCCTGTCGCCCTGTGAAAGACTGGTGATCCCTCCTTGCGCCCAATGATTCTGGGTAGGCTCCGGACCCACCTCAGAGACAATGAATAAATGAATAATTGCCAATATATACATGTGTAAACAATGTGCAATGTAAGATCTCATGCATAAATATATAGAGCGTAGACTCAGAATGGCATATGGATCCTATGGCAATGCTTCAGAAAAAACTTTTTCTGATAAACCAGTGCTCCATATGTGACACATTGTGGGTCTCTAAACTAATATTCACATAATATTTATAGGTAGTCATTAGTGAAGGGAGTTGCCAGTGTAATGTGTGCTTCTCGATCTACATTTGGTGCAGTTGCGCCTTTAGAACAGCCATTCTATTTACCTTACAATATTATTGTTACATTCTTAGATCTGTGAGGATAGGGAAAAACACCTTTTATACTCGCTGTAGCACAGATAGGCCACTCTGTTACAGTGCTGCCCCTTCCCCTTTGGAATTGCCCATTGTCTCAGAGGCTTATTAAATATTTTGTTAAAGCAATGACAAAGAATCAGACATCATCACACTCACTGGGTCAAATTTGAAACTTCAAATGAAAGATATTCTGCACTTACAAATGTGTGGACATTTCTCTCTCTCTCTTACTCTCACACTCTCTCACTCTCACTCTCTTGCTTTCTCGCTCCCCGTATTGATCTGTGTGGTTTTGCCAATTGCTGTTGGAGTAGGCTGGCCCATGTGGGGGTGTGGAGGAGACAGAGAGGGGAGTGGGGAGTGGGTGAAGAGGCAGTTAACAGAGCAACGAACGCTCTTCATTTGGCCTAACATCTTAATTCCCTATCTCCTCTCAACAGGAAATGGCAACTCACTCACCTGGAAAAAAACACCATTAACTCCAATGAAGGAGTCTGCCTGCTTCTCGCACAGTGCTCTTGAGTGTGTATGTGTGTGCGCGTGTACACAGTGTGTGTGTGTGTGTAGCTGAGAGAGGGCTGAAGGTCATTAGAATCAAACTGGCTCCAGGTCAGAGGGTGTGTGTAAATCCCAGGCCCAACAGGCTCGATAAGCACACTGTTCCCTCTCTATCTCCCTCACTGCATCTCAACCATTCATCACTGACACTGGGCCTGGGCCTCCACTCTAATAGACTTACTATACTCCACTGTTCTAATGGAGCTGCTGTACTCACAGGGTTCTACTGTACAACGGTACTCCCTCTGTTCTGAATGTGTTATTTGTCACAGAGCGTCTAGTACTTGCTGGATTTATTTAATGCTTTGTCTGTACCTCTACACTATCACTGTATTTAGTTTCACTTCTCAGTTTCTAATTCATACTCACCGTGTTCTCAGTTACAGTAATTTTTTAAAGCAGTAGTAAGCACTAACGCTAGTGAGGAGGGGCAATGAAAACACACCCGGAGCAGCGGGCAGCTGACCTCTGTGCCAACATTTTGGGGGTTAGGTGCCTTGCTCTGGGGCACTTCAGCTGTGGCTGGGCATAGAACCAACAACCTTCTGGTCCAAAGCCCACTTCTCTAACAGTTACACCACAGCAGCTATGATCAAGAAATGGTCTGCTATGTCGGTTTCAGCCATTACTCTGAACTACGTTGTTGAATTGTTTGGTAATATTCCTGAAGAGCCTTCCATATATTTGGCTTTTACTACTTGTAAACAAAGCGAGACTGGAGTCCAGCTCGGTCTGAGGATTTCCCTGCCCAAACACTCTTTCTAAACCTGCGGGCTCACAGCTGAGTTGTATCAGGTGTGTTTGAACGTAACCAGTCCGAGGCTTCCTTCTGTTGGCTGTTCTCTGGCCCTCATGTTCAGTAGTGCATAACCCTGTGGAACCGAACTCTTCCTTTTTTCCCTGCCACGTTCCCATTGTTTATTTACACACTTTCCCTCTGTAATTGTTTTCTTTCACGATCAAGGCAAACAGCTTTTTTTATTTGCTGCTCAACAAAGCATGCAGCACTGAGAACAGAGCCTTCTAGCCCCCTGCCTGTTGAAACAGCTTTATGCAAAATCCCCTCTGGGGAAAAAAGAAAAAAAAAAAAGATTGTAATATGGCTTTATTGTGAAAACAGGAGAATGTGTGTGAACAGAAGTGCCTGTTTTTGTATTAAATGGGAGTTAAAAGAGAGATAGGCAACATAAACATCTTTATAGTCTCATTCTGGGTTAGATGAATATTCAAAATGGCCGAATCCCATTTCACCCCTTGGCCCTAACTCTCAGCCCTACCCTTTTGTTTTTGTCTAGAGGTAGTTTTGTTCAATTCTTGTTGGGAAAGAGGGCTATGAAGGCATTGTGAATCAGAGGCAAGATGTCCATACACAAGTGATCAAATCTCAGTATATTTTCCATTCAAAACTAATAACCAATAGATTATCTCAGTTTAATGTGGTTTCAGTGTGTTATAACAAACATAAAACATCTCTATGAGTATGCCGATGCCTTGGTATTTGGCTAGGAAAACAGTTCCACCTTAAATGGTGAAGCAATTACATTCCAGCACTTGTGGCTACTGCATCATTTAAGGTGGAACTGGAAGTTCTGAACAAAAAGTCACAAATAGTATTGTTAATAAAATGGAACTGTCTGGAACAGATGCTCAAGGTCACCAAGTTCACCTAGTATCCAGCATCTACTAGAGTGGCGCAAAAAGCCATGGTCCAGTGTGGTTGGAGTTCTTCTCCTGGCTTTCTCCGTACATCAAAGTCAAGTAAATTTCTTTCAAATCTTTGTTTGTGTGGATTCTGCATGAATTTCTCCCAATTTAGTCATGTCCAGGGCTCTACCATTCACACAATGCTACCAACTCAAAGGGTGAATTCCAGTCAAGTCAAATTTACAACATCCTTTCAAACTGCAGCTAATGCGACACCATTGGAAGTCACACTGAGTGATGAGTGAAGAAGCAGGGACACCCTGCTCACTCAGAGAGACCCAGGCCCGTTATAATCTCTTGTGCTCCTGGCCATGAGTGAATGTGGCATCACAGCTTTGTACATCACGCACAGAGACCAAAAAAAAAAGCATTTTGTTTGTGCTCAAAACTGGAGAAGAACCTCCCTAATTTTCTCTTTTGTCTCTCATGCACTCATTATCTCTCTCTCTTTATTTTCTGTCTTTCTCTGTGTATCATCCTCTCTCCCTCTATTTGTCCTGCTGGGATGCAGATTGTATGTGTGGTTTTTGTGGTGGGCAAGTAGCTGGTGACCTGCGCGGGCCAGGCCTCTCCTCAGTCTGCTCAGGGTCTTTTTGATTGACTCTTTGACAAGCTCTCCTTGCCCTCACTCCCCAGGCCGCAGCCGCCTCCCCACGCTGAATTATTAACTAGATACCCTCTCTGCTCCTACCACCAGCACTGTCCTTCACCCCTCACCCCCACTGGGAAAGCTCAGAGAGAAAGTGTGTGTGTGTGTGTGTGTGTTTTGGTGTGCGTGTGGGTGCCAGTGTCTTTCACTGCAGGTTATCTGAACTAAATAATTAGCAGACAACAGAGCCCATGCTGTTTTCACTGAGTGACCTGAAAATGTCAGCCTGCTACACACTGGAAAGGGCAAGGGGAGGGTCAAGCCTGGACAGTTTAGCCTTGACCTCATGAGTCACAGTAATTTGAAGACTGTCTGCAGACTATTTTGCTATAACCACTACGACTCTTCTCATTCTAGGGATGTACCACTTTTTCATTCCTGTCACTAATATCCATATCTGATGCGTCCAAACCTGGAGGACGTTGTCTGATGATGAGTATGGGTCTGGCACCATGCTGATGCCCTGTATATGATGCGCTGTTGTTTCAGCAGCCAAGCACATAGAAGGAAATCTGAAATAGGGGCTAAGTATCAGATTGACACTGCTTATAAATGTGAATAAGTAATAAATGCTGGTCTCTCCTCTACATCCAATATCCCGTCATCTGATATGGTTAACGTTGATGCCAATAAGCCTGTCTCCCAACACTCCCTTTCTCTCCATCTAAAGTTCTATACTTTTCAATACACCACCACTATGATGGGATCAGCATGATGTCATTGCACTTTGTCCATGCGATCGTTAGAGGCAGGCATCAATTCCCTTCACCTATGGAAATATCAAAGTGATTAAGCACACCATCAGTTTCCCAAATATCAATCCAAGCTTTCATAGCCAGGCCCAAAGCAAATGGCCAATAAAGCTACGTCCATTCCCATGACACACACACGTGCACACACACACACACACACACACTTCATCAGAGCTAGATCAATTAATTTAGCCACTGAGAGCTATATTATTTTAACACACACACACACACAATGACTTAAGAGTTTGAGTAGAATGAATAAATTTTTATAAAATACTGTAGTAAACACAGGCTGTATTCACTTTAACATTTGTGCGCTGGAAGGCTGAACTATTCACTGCTAAGCACGCGTGTCACTGTAAAGAAGGTTTAAAGGGTCGGGTGTGCTCATATTTTTGGGTCTTGTTAATCCTGATTGTCATATAAAGGCTGCAGTGTGCAGCTGTGGATGCGTGTGGGGGGGCAGTTCTAGCTTTAGCCTGGTGTAAACAGACCTTTTCTCGACAGAGAACTGGCCTAGGACACTTGGTGTCAGAATGAAATGTCTCTCACTCTCTCTCTCACTCTCCCTCTCCCTCCCTCTTTCTCTCTGTGTCTCTATTACCTCTCACACCTGAGGACTGGATGATAGAAGTAATGTGAGGTTATTTGAATTTTAGCAATGCAAACATAGTTTAGTGTCTCACCCTGCTATCCACAGTGTACAAACCACTTTAATCCCTTGGAATTAGGGAATATAACCTGATATTTAAATGTCATTTATAATCCTTTATCCTAATGTAGCAGGTATGCAATAAAAGGTTAAGACTACTGAGGGTGTGAAAATAATTACACATTAAATCCAATTAGCGCAGATGAGCTCTCGTTATGAAGCCTATCTCAGTGTGATGCTGTGCAAAGCCTTTTGTAATTAATGTGGGAACAATTACAGACTATTAATTAACAGAAGACTCTTGAATGAAGACAGTGTTCTGTTCAGATGTCTGTTAGGGATTATCTGCTATTATTTCATGTTAGGTTGTGTTTCTGTGCTTCTCACGTAAAATTATACAATGAAGAAAAGCAGTGACATACGAGAAAATATTATTGATGCTCATAATTATGCAGAGTATGACATGGTTAAGGCCCTCAGACATTGTGTGTTTGGTGTGTGTGTGTGTGTGTGTGCAGGCATTTTTACCAAAGGCACTAGTTTTAGATGGCTATGGACATCTTGTTGCAGGTCCTGTGTGTGTGTCATGTTGTGTGAAAAAAAAATAGTTTTCACATATTGTGGGGGCATTTCTTTTTAAGGTATGTCTTTTATAAGGCATGTTTGGTTAAGGTTTAAGGTTAGCGTTAGATTAGTACATACTGAGAGGTGAATCTCCATAAAGTGAATGGAAATCTATGTAATGTCCCCTGAAACTGTGTGTGTGTGTGAGAATGTGCATATAAAGACATATTGATCAGTGAGACGCTTGTTTGCCTGACCTGTCTGTCTCTCTCTGGTCACATCACAGGGATTCTTGGAAAGAGTTGTGTGTGTGTGTGTGTGTGTGTGGGGGGGGGTCGTCTGGTTTGTGCTGGACACAGGTTGAGTGTATGCAGTGTGTGAAGAAGATGGTCAATCAGAACTGCTGTACAGTGTGGTGGACAGGCTTTTAGACAGCAGAACACTCTGTAGACATATGCTACAGTCTAAATGCCTACTGGTAGGGTCCAGAGTAATGCAGAGAAATGAACAATTGTGGTGTATGCTGAAGTGGGGCCAAGATCAGCTATGAACACACTGCACAACAATGCCTGTGCTTGGTCAGTAGAAAAGATTACTCAAAAGTGCAGGGGTGTAGAATCGTGAAATGGCATTGTGTTTGTGTGACTAGTGCAGGCTTCCTTCGGGATTTATAAAAAAAAAACCTCTGAAATCTTTGGTTTTGGAGATTAAATATTTCACACCGTCGTCATAGGAAACGTGAATGTTACTGGGTTAATCAACAGGAAACTAAAGTATGGTCATATAAGTCTGAATATGCTGACAGTTTTAGCCCTCTATCTGTAGCTGAGTGGAGAACCCCACTGGTGACTGAATAAAGTGCAGAGGTTGTGGGAGGTGGAGACTGGATCAAAGATCAATAAAGCCGAAAAAGACGCCACACCCAAGCCTCTCCACCCCCCTACCGACCCCCTCGACCGTAAACACATGCATATAAATCAGCCGTCCACAGCCCCACCTAACAATGACAAATGATGTTGTATGTAATTTTTTTCTATTAACATAAAGTAATATAAACTGAAGGACACTAGTCTACAGAGGGAGTTAGCGGCTAATGTTGCGTATCAGATGTGGACAAAGTCAAGACTGAATACAGATTACGCAGTGTCCTTCTAGCCCTCGGAGTATTAAGCTCTGACACAGAATTGGCTGCCAAGTGTATTAGTGCATCTTGCTGGTGCCAGGCATGTCTTCCCTGGACTATTAACCCCTGTGGTCTGTTTAGACCCCAGCCCCAATTCCTCATCACACACAAGCACGAACGCACCCACACACACACACACACACACACACACTACCATCCCAACCCCGTTCTACCCTTCACAAATGGTAACACATCCACTAACCTACCCCTGAGAAAGATCATAAACTCCAGACTCAGGTCCTCTAAAGTGCTCAGGTCCTCTGGTCATGTTCCACAGTAAATGCCGTCTGCTGTTCTGCTCACATTGCTACTGCATAACCTACAAAATATTCATGTTTGCCAAACAGCTCCCTCTGCCTTATTCATAACTGAGCTTCATGGGGTTGAACTCCAGGGTCATTCAGCAAATTGAGGTTTGCGAAGAGTTGAACATTTCAAAAAGACCTTGATGCATCTTTTTTTTGTTTTGTTTTTTTCCAGTAGAGTAGAAAAAAAAGAGCAAAAGAAAAAGACTGTAAAAGTGGAGACATACGTATTACAGATAAATAAGATGTAGACTGTTGCTGCCTTTCAGATGAGAATCCTTCACACGCTGAGCTGATATGATGAATGCAGTCTTCATGTGCTTTGACAGACTGACAGTTGAGGAGAAATGCGCTCTCTCTTTCTCTCTAATCCAGCTAGAGGAGTGCACTGAGAGCCAATCCACACCTGCAGGCTAGCACGCCTACGTTTCAGTCTCAGAGACTCCATCACTGTCAGACTATTTTTCATATTGTATCTAAATACTGTGTCAGTAGGTAAGTGATATAAGGTGTGGATCCGCTTGACTTTGAGGACTCCAAATAGGAAAATTTAAGTGGAATTTAGATATCTGATGGACCTTCTGAATGCAGAAATTAAAGACTTTCATTACTTACCTAATTAATTACTTATTTAATTACGGAATGACCAGTAATGAGTAGTGAAATTTTTGCAGATATACAATGAACAGGTTTAGTAATGCAGCCAGTCAAAATAGTATCTAAACTAATAATTCGGTTATTTTCAGTGAGTTTTGATTAGTTAAACGAGTCTTCAGGCACAATAGTACAGTGCATAACGACTTGAGAGTGGGTGCAATCACTCTCTCTCTCTCTCTCTCTCTCTCTCACCTCTTCACACTTTATAGACCTTGATTACAAAGGAACTTACTAATACTAAAATATTTTGGAAACCCGGCTTGTAGATTTTCGTGGTAGAGTATTGTAAAGGAATATATTCATTCATTCATTATCTGTAACCGCTTATCCAATTCAGGGTCGCGGGGGTCCAGAGCCTACCTGGAATCATTGGGCGCATAAAGGAATATACCGAAATCCTATATCCTAAGTATGAAGTGTGTGTGTATATTTTTTTTGTATTTTAGTACACACATGTACATACAGTGGTCCATAGTTCAGTTGCTGCCTTTCAACAGGCTCTCCCGATTACCAGGGTGTGCTAACCTTGCAACAACATGGTGACATCCTCATTTTTCACCTGCTCCCACCTTTCCTCCTTTTCCCTCCTTTCCTCCGTCTCTGTTCTCAGGCCTGTATCACAGCTCCTCCACACAAAGAGGAATCCATGCACTTTGGAGCGGCTTGAACTGAAAAATCTATGCACACGTATTATAAATCTCCTCAGAGTGAATTCTTCCCTTATTCATTCTTTAGAGAATGACGTAAAATATGAAATTAAGAATTATTTTAAGAGATATCTTAAGATCACAAATGAAACTAGAGTGATGATGGATTATGGATAATAATAATTTTAAAAATCATTGGCGCAACAGGTGTCGCAGTCACACAGCTCCAGGGACCTGGAGGTTATGGGTTCGATTCCTGCTCTGGGTGACTGTCTGTGAGGAGTTGGTGTGTTCTCCCCGTGTCCGCATGGGTGTCCTCCGGGTTCTCCATTTTCCTCCCACAGTCCAAAAACATACGTTGCTGGTGGAATGGCGACTCAAAAAAGTGTCCGTAGGGGTGTGTGTGTGAGTGAATGTGTCTGTGTTGCCCTGTGAAGGACTGGCGTCCCTTCCAGGGTGTATTCCCGCCTTGCGCCCAATGATTCCAGGTAGGCTCTGGACCCACCGCGACCCTGAATTGGATAAGCGCTTACAGATAATGAATGAATGAAGTTGTTTTTTTGTGTTGGAGAATATTACTTTGGCTGAGAAATGAGTGATTTCTTACAGATAATTATTCTAAACCATTATTATTGATTCTAATATTCCAAATCTAAAGCATTCCACCTTCACATTGACGCAACACTACATACAGGTACATTTTTACATGCCCACTTTCTGTCTATTTTACATCTCTAACTTTTCCTCCTAACTGGAAGATAAAAATTAATAAGATTTTTTTGTGTGAATGAAGAAGGTTTCAGAATGTTTCAGACTAAAACATGATTTTGAACTTTGCTTTCTAATAAAAAGCATATCATTTTTGTGAAAATTAATGAATGGACCAAAATAAATGTCCAAAATTGATTTTCACTGTAATGGAAGTTTTTACCTTCTCCTGTAAAATTACTGTTTTTGATACATGTTTGTGGATGGATCTGTGAAAACAGAGTGGACTGTCTTATTAATCGATCAATCAGGCTTTTTGAGCCCACTCTGCAATAGGGCCATCTCAGCACACCTGATAGTTATCATCACTTGTGTGAAGTATTTGTTTATATTTCCGTGTCAAATTCTCTCAGAAGTGGACAATGATATCTGAAGTACTCCAAACTTGCATGTTTCCCATGTTGTTTGATTCGTTAAGAAATTGTATATGATTCACCAGTATACCCTGATGTCCTCATGCCTCTCGGGGGCTGCAGAGACTTCCCCAAAACACACTTAACACCCTGTACCCCTGCCACCCCCACCTCTCTCTCTCTCACACACACACACACACACACACATTTTGTATTACATTAGGAAGACACTAATGAGATGAAAGTGTGTGTGAGTGTGTGCATATGTGTGTGCTGATCACTGAATAATTCTATGTGATATATTTTCCCTGATGTTATTTGGGGATTATGCTTTAATTTGCTTGACACATATTTTATCACTGCTTGGAGTGTCCTTGCATGGACAGGCCAGCCTCGCTTTTGGAAAACAAATTCGTTTTCCATTAAAAATTAAAACAATGGCAAATTAAACAGCAAGTGGCTCAAAAGGAAGGAACACTTTCAGAAAAACCTTAATTTGGTTTCTCAAACTTAAACATGTTTCTGTGTTCTGTACGTTTTCTTGCATTGATTTCTATTAACTGACAGTGAAGTCTTACAGTTTGCTTGCAGTTACTCTATGTCTTGAACTTGTGGCATTAATTTTTGCAAATATTACCCTCAGGGAGGAGAAATCATGTTAACGTTAATATTAATAGCAGCAGATAACTTTGACTGTCAGACATATTCAAACAAATAGCTGTTAAACTACTATTTAACTGTGATGAAACTACTATGAAACTATTTAGCAATGATGAAACTATATGTAACTGATGAAACTCTCCCTCTCATTAAAAATCTGCTGAAGATTTATTGACTAAATATATGGTGATACTCAACTTGAAATCATTGTAAAAGTAAAAAGTTTGTGTTGAGTATTTTTCAATTTGAGTTGTTCTGCCATTAAATCTGTGTATTAGCAGTTTGTGGCTGGAGGGAGTGGAGTCATCAGTGTATACTCTGGGGATGTACAGAAGCACACAACGCAAAGGCAAGCCCAGAAATACAGTCCCAGCACATTCACTGACATCAGACCTGTTTACCAGCTCGCCCTGTCTCTGCTCTTTACCACTTCACATTTGTTAGTGCAGACTGAAATATGTCATCAGTGTATTTGGAATGAGCTGCACTGGATTCTTTCCTGTTGCTAATGACAGTCGGATGTTCATAAAACATTTGCTGCTGAAATGATATTCGTAGCAGATATAAAATTTCCACCAGGGACTCCCTCTACAGAGGCTATCCGTTACATCTAAAACTTCAAGGACACCCGTTAATTTAAAGATCTATTATAAATGATTAATTCAATATTTATGAATATTTTAAATCTCCTAATAAATTATCATGTATGCCATTAAGTTCTACATTTATCTGCAGATGTGAGGAAAGGGAAGAGGATACACACAGATTTCTCATATTCTACATCACATGATGGTCTTGCACGGCTAGTATTTTGACGTATGATTTATTCTACAATGAAACCGTTTTATGCTATCCATTATGCAATCTATAAAAAGGTGTGGATTTTTTGAGAGCCTGGATCTTATGCGCCACTGCCGGCATACAAAGTGGCCACTCTTCATAAATCCCATTATGACCATGCTGTTGGTAGCAATGCTTTCTTTGTCAGCCTACCAGTGGACCTCCAAGCACTACCACTTCACAAAGAGGAGATCTCTTACAAGTTCTTGTGTTTAGAGGGGGAGTAATGTGCTGGGTACATACTAATACTTTCTGTGATCAGGCACCCTGTAGTCTACATTCTTGTAAGTATGAAAGTATTTCTTCCTCTCATAACTACTTGTTTTTGTGTCCACTTGCAGTCATCTACCATGAAAACTCTGCAAATGCTATGGAGCGATCTCAGAGCCTCGGGCTACAGTGAGCATAGATGTATCAGAGACTCATACTATGTTCAGAGGAACGTCATACCACTTCATTTATACAGGTCTGGCCTACAAAAGCTATACTAGCACCACACTGATGAGGAATGCACCACTAAATAATACATGAAAGGCACATGTGTGAGTTAGCATGCAAAGATTAGTGTAGCATAGTGTTCTCCTTTATCAAGCTGAATCAGAGAGAAGGGAGGGTCTGATTACAACGCTTCTGACTGAACTGATAGGGTGGAGGAGGAGGAGGAGATAAGAGAAGAGGAAGAGCCGGTTTCTTCACGTTTAATTTTAATCGTAAGGAGTGTGGAAGGCGCCCTGAAGAATTAGGGTCTACATGCTGTCTACTGTGTTCCTCCCACTACTAGTCTGCTTTAAAGTCTTTATCATCTACCAGCTTGAAGTTTTCCCATGGACCTTTTCTGCTATTATACAGTTTAGCACTTATATTTTTCCCTCTGCAAACTGTAGCTTGGATTTGCTTTTCTGTAATGAAAACGTAACATTTATTAGGCTAGGTGTACAAATACGTTTTTAAGGCGTCTTTGTGTAATGTATAATTGTAATTCAAAATAAAAGCATGGGTGGCGCAGCAGATAGTGTCTCTGTCACACAGGTCCAGGGACCTGGAGGTTGTGGGTTCGAGTCCCGCTCCGGGTGACTGTCTGTGAGGAGTTTGGTGTGTTCTCCCCGTGTTCGTGTGGGTTTCCTCCCACAGTCCATAAACACACATTGGTAGGTGGATTGATGACTCAAGTGTCCATGGGTATGCATGTGTGAGTGTGTGTTGCCCTGAAGGGCACCCCCTCCAAATTTTAGTTTTTTTTTTAAAATAAAATGAGAATTATTATTTTAAAACTAAGCAACACAGTAACCATAAAATGACAAGAGCAGAAGAATGTTTGAATTTTGAATTACAATTATACCCCCACACCCAAATAAAAAAAAAAAGAAAGAAAGAAAAAGAAAAAACATTTCAAATGTATATGTTCACCTAATACTTTCTTCCTGAATGAATTGTGTGTACTGAGAATCTGCACAGGACATGTTTCAATCAATCCTGCTTCTTATTAGCAAGACAACTGATTTTGTTAGAAGCTAGAAATACATTGGCGACTCATCAATAGGAATACTGAGTTTTAGACGATTTGAAATATCTGCCTCAGGAGAGCCCACCACGGTTCAGTCTGCTACTGTGGGATTTAGTGAAATATTGAGAACAGTGCTACTTCAGGGCCTCTGGGATGGCCCTCCTCTCAAGGACCTTACCGAGGATGACAAGAGGATGTAATATATCTCAAAACAATGGATTCAGTTTAAGAGCCATATTGATTCCATGCTATCAACCTTCTCATCGTTCTCATTATCTGTACCGTAGATTGGTCAGACCTGCACCATGCTGCACTAAGTGACGTTCCATACTGGGCCACGGTGTCCCACACTCCCCAGTCTAACCCCCTGCTCTCTCACACTGTTTTAATAATGCTTGAAGGTGCTGCATGGGCTTTTAAAGGAAATGAGATGGGCCTGGCGAGGAGGCCTTTAACAGAGGAAGAGCCCATTGAAACAGCCCTGCTAACGCCCAGGCCCCCACCAAGACGCTCAATACCATCTGCAACCTTTTAACTCACTCAAATCAAGTTTAGGCGTCCTTCAGAATGCCTGACTCTATTCATCTCCCATTTAAGCCCCATTGAAAAGTGCGCCACTGCCCGTGCATGTACTGCTGTAAGCAATACAATATCTATTAGATTACGGTGGCAGCCCTTTGCCTTAGCGGCTAGCGAGGTGGGCCACCGCTCAATGATATTGTGGCTCTTTCATTGAGGCCTCAGACAGGAGGTGAAAGAGCCGGATGGGGCCTTTTGAGTTCTCTGTTACGTGAGAGGCTTTTAATATGAGGTTTTCATAATCTGATTTGTTAAAGAGAGTTCCTCTAGATAATGCAATGCATCAGAGGGAGGGCTTGGATGGTGTTACAGATATTTATTAAAAGGCACTAAAGGTCTCAGCTCTGTCACTGTATGCGGTACCAGCTCTCTAGCCCCGAGACAAAAGGCCATGATATCGCACTTATCTTTCTCTTAGGATTCGGAAGCAAACTCTAATGAAGGAATCCCCCTTTACACGAGAAGCTTCTAAATCAAACCTCTGCCCATTATCTCTCTTGGGGCTTTAAAAACCATGTTGAGAGAAACCAAGTGAGGGTTTGGTGTCATGGCCACTGCCTGTGGCCTATCCTCTTCATAAGCAGCCTTCAGCGCGCCTGTAGAAAAACAGCTTGACATGCCACGGGTGATGGGTGATTTGCAAAGAGGAC
>NC_089803.1:33380975-33465975 GCF_029633855.1 Hoplias malabaricus
TGTCTTCTCTCAAAGTATTGAGAGAGAGAGAGAGAGAGAGAGAGAGAGAGAGAGAGAGAGAGAGAGAGAGAGAGAGAGAGAGAACAAACAAGATGTTCTTGTGTTTAAGTCTCTCTTGTGGGTTGTAAAAAAGGTACTTGGAGCGTCTCGCTGGTTTCGTCTCCATTTTTATAAGTATTTTGCCTCTTGCTCTCTGTCACGTTAAGGTAGTGATATAGGATTAACATAAATAATGCAGTAAGGACACCACCTAATGCATTAAAAACACAGGTATCTGAATGCAATGAATAAACAGCTTTGGAAAAAATTTTTTTAACTCTGATTAAAAAAATAGTCTATCAGTTCCAAAGGGATTTGAGAAACCACAGGATTAATCCTGAGTCCTCTGGGGCAGTGTGGTTACTACAGATACTATAGTGTTTAGTGTCTAATTGGAAAAGGCAAAATATGTTGTGCAAACCAAACATGATCTAGTTTACTGTGGGTCTGTACACAGATACAGGGCGAATGGTGTGATAAGCACATGGTATGAATGTGTTAGGTTAGTAAATTTCCTAATTAAAAAAACCCCTCATAGTTAAATAAGAGGTTGAACAGGATATGACATTACTGTAGACTACAAATATAACTAGAAATCCCGCTAATCAGGGGTGTGATGATGCACTAAGGCTACAATTGGATATTCTCATGATATTTTGAATATCATATGATTTTGAATAATGAGAAAACTAATGAGATTAGGGGCGGGAGGCTGAGAGAGTGAGCGGCATGTTATGAACATACAGTACTGGGTTGATTAATAATGGTTGTTCAAACGGCGCAAATGCATTGTTTATCATGATTTAACAGATGGCCCTTCCTCCACTGTGCATTGTTGCGTTTTCATACTGCACCTTCATGGTCATGCAGTAATTTATTACTATTCTTGATGCTTTTTTACACCTCTACAGCTCAGAATGTGTCCATTTCAGCAGCAGATGAACAATGTCTTTTTTTTTCTTTTCTCCACTAAAGACAGGATTATCAAAAGTGTAACCAGTCCAGTAGCAATTCACAGCCTGCTTTGTAAAGCTCTTGATTGGTTAACCCCACTCAACGCAGATGTATCATCTGTAGGTGGGGGGGTTGGATTATTTTTCACACATTATTATTATTTCATAGAGTGACTGTTCAATGCGTGGGAATCTCATTGGCTGCCATTACCTCAACTCTCAGTGGAGTAAACTAATTTCACCACCTGCCCCCG
Organism: Hoplias malabaricus; assembly: GCF_029633855.1. Taxonomy (NCBI): domain Eukaryota; kingdom Metazoa; phylum Chordata; class Actinopteri; order Characiformes; family Erythrinidae; genus Hoplias; species Hoplias malabaricus. The sequence continues at coordinate 33,382,222 of NC_089803.1, forward strand.
TAACAAAAACCCACCTGAATTTAGTCCCAGAATGGATATTGGAATTATTTCTGTGTTGAACTCGTGTTTTACTTTTCTCTATTTTCCCCTCCTCCTTCTCCTTACTTGCTCCCTCGCTCCGTCTGGGCAGCTTTAATGGCCTGAGTTCCAGGCCTCACTGTTATTAATGGAATCTCTGAGCTGGGAGGCTATTGGCTGTGTGCGCAGCAAAGGACGGTGGGGAATTGAGTGTTTGTTGATTATTCCTCTGGTTTTTGTTTATACAAGTTCCCTTGTTTGATGTTGCTCTCTCTCTCTCTCTCTCTCTCTCTCTCTCTCTCTCTCTCTCTCCCCCTCTCCCCTTCCTTCTTTGTCTTTTTCCCTCAATGTTTTTGTAGTCATGCCTTTGCTTCCTGTCTCTACCTTTACCTCCCTCTGTGGGCCTGGGTGTGTAGGCAGTATATGTGTGTGGAGATGCAGACTCGTCTTCTGGCATTATTACCTGTGTGTGTGCTTAGACATTACCAGGTGAGAGTTTAGAACATCTTCCACTGGTTGTACTGATGGCTTGGTGTTCAAGATGTGAAACAGCTTTTACAATAGGTTTATGATTTGAACCATTTCAAACGGATTTTCTCCACCCTGTCAGCCCACTTTATATAAATCAAAACCTAGTGGCATACAGTGGAACATTTGTTACCACCTTGTTTCCCCGTTCTCTCTCAAATTCATATCTTTTCCTGTTATGAATTCTCTCTAATCTTTTCTCTCTACACTTAAAATATGAAGTGGCAGTGTCATAAAAGAAACCACTTTCTGTCCATAAAGGGCCAATCAGTGGGTGTTTGTCAAATAATCATTTTTATAAATACAAATGTAGGCTTTTAAAAGTGTAAAATGTTGTAAAAATGTGTGGAAAAAAATCTCTAAAATTCTTCCTTAAATAAATGATATGGATTGTTTCTTCCTTATTTATTGGAAAGAAATATTTGATTGATTTTATAGACTTGTCCCTGGAGGAGAGGAGAATGGAGAATTTCAGGGTGACCTTATTCCATCTGAGAGTGTTCTCTTGGCTGGTCTGAGAAGTTTGGAGGTGGAGGTAGTGGAGACAGGTGTGTGCGCACACGCGTGTGTGTGATGGCACAGGGTGTGATTGCCTGAGGGAAGCAGGCTCAGTGCCACCCTGCCCACCGGCCCACTGCTGCCCCACAGGGTGGAGAACAGCCTAATGAGACAGTGTCTGTGTGTGTGTGTCTGTTTATGTGCGTCTGTGTTTGTTGTCCTTCCAGGAGTCTCCTTGTCCAGGGCCAACGTCCTTCAACTCTGGCATCTGTCTTTTTCTCCCCTACTGTAAGACTGCAGTGTGTGTGTGTATGTGTTTGTTTTTGAAAAGATAAGAAAGGTATTTTTGTTTATTATGAGAAAGCTTTATGTCGGCTCTTGTGTGTCATTAAATGGTGTGTGTGTCTGTGGTCAGATGTCACTGACTGTAAATAGCATTGTTGGGTTTATATAGAGATCAAACCGGAGGAGTTCACTGAAACTGACATTGCTCCATAAGGGACCAGTGAACAGGTGTTATACGGACAGGAGCATGTACTGCCAAGTGTGTGTGCGTGTGTTTGTGTGTGGAGAGATAGAGTATATCCCATTAGGTCATCTCAATTATGCTCTGGCTCTGGAGTCTTACCTGTTGGTTTTTGTGGGCTTTTGAGAAACAGACATCTCTCTTTCTCTCTCTAGTTCGACACTCTTTGTTGCATGTGTTTTTGTTTTATTTGGATCTTATGGATGTTTGTGCATCTTGTTTTATAGTAGACATGAGAACCCATCTGTTCTGAGGTGTTTGTGCTTTAGATGTTGCAAAGGTGAGTGTTGTAGTAGTCGGCTATGCCTCTGCTACAGCCTTAACACTCTTTGTTTGTCCATCCTCTCTGTCACTGTGTTTTGGAGTTGATAGCCAGACACATTAGCACATCTCAGCTAGCGTTAAGAGAGACGGCCCGTTATGTCGAGATCACACTATACAAATTTAACCTGAATTTGTTTTATCCGACTAATGTCCAGTGTCAGAACCAAATAAGAGCCTCAGAGTGGGGAAGTGTGACATAATCATCAAAGAGACCAACCTATAAAAGGTCTGTTTAAATAATGCCAACTATACTGAGTGGGGTTAAAAACGATAACAACCTTTTTGTCTACCCGCAAACTATTACAAACTCACACACACCAGACTATTGTAAGAACAAAAAAGACAAACACAATTGAATGGCTGAAAAAATACAGAGAAGGGGTGAGTGTTGTATTCACAGTCCCAGCTGTCACTCCCTCTGGGTTTATGAAGCTGTCAGAACATTTAAACTTCTCTCTCTCTCTGCTCCATCTATTGTAGTAGACTCGTTAGCACAAATTTGAAATACTATGGATCCAAATGCTGGCAAAGTTTTGTGACCATCACTATTCAGCAATTAAATGTCTACTGGGCAACATCATCAATATGTATTATAAAACTGATCAAAACTGGTGTTGGTTGGAAATTAGTTTTTGTTTTGTTTTGTTTGTTAATGAAACCCCATACACACATACAAACACACCTCTTTGTTTCTTTCTCTCTCTCACACACACACACTCACAATCAGTTAGGAATTCTTCCACATGAAGTGCTATTTCCCACAGACTCACATTTAGGGATGGCTTCACAAGGGGGCGCTGTACTCTGCTTCACAACAAAGACACATTTAGCGCTTTTCCACCAAAAGAACTCTGGTACTTGAACCAGCTGATTCTTGAAACCTTTGCTCTTTCCAGTGAACCGGCCCGTGTTTCTACACGTTTAGAGGGGAACCAGGAATACGTCATCAGAGGGGGCGTTGGGGGCATTGCTGAATACAACGCCAGCTCCAAAGATAAACTGTTAAGAATCATGACAAGGTCACTGTTTATTCTTTGTTTACCATGGAGTCATACCAGAGTGAGATATAATACTGTGTAAATGTTGCAGATTTCAGAGCCGTCCTCCTGAGATAGTGAACATCGAAGAACGTAACCAATATCCACAGCTCTGAGCGGCGCGCATTGTGTCGCGCCTAACAGGACCAGAAACACAAAAACAGGGTGTGTTGCGGTATTATTTCCTATTATTTATGTATATGAAAAATTGTGGATCACCCAGTCCTGCTTCACCTTGCGATAACGCTGTATTTGAGCCTCTCAGCTCTTTCTTGACCTTACTGAACCTCGACACACCCACGGATGACATCACGGTTTGCACTTAAAAACCTACTCTTCTATGGTTCCAGTTGGGAACAAAATTTTCTGGTTGGTGAACTGGTTTCTGTCGGTGGTAACGCACTAAATGGCTCTAAATTTAGACATCATGTTGTGTAGACATACAACTGACGTTGCTCTATTGGTGTTTGTAGTTATAAATATAAATATAATTTTCTATTATTTTATTAAAAATGTGTAAATCTGCAGTGAACCATCCAGGCATCATCATCATCAGCTGTGTATTCTATGGTCCTCCTTCAACACTCACTAATACTGAAGCTGTTGGACCTTCTACAAGTTGATCATCTCATCTTTCTCTTTGTAGTCCATTCTCTTCCCTCTCTCTTAATTACTATTATGCCTTTCTCTCCTAGTTTACACCCCCTACCTGTCTTTCCTCCTGCCCCATTCTTTTCCTCTCTGCCCATGTCTCTCTCCTTCTCCCACATTTTCTCACTTTCCTCTTTACACATCTCTCTCTCTCTCTCTCTCTCTCTCTCTCTCTCTCTCTCTCTCTCTCTCTCTCTCTCATATTCGTCTTCCCCTGGCTCACTCCCTCACTTAACTATACTCAACCTCTCTTCTATTTCTCCATTGTCTGTCCCACTGCCCCACCTCCTTCTCTCTCTCTCTCCCTCTCTCTCTCTCTCTCTCTCTCTCTCTCTCTCTCTCATTGCTGGATTTGACAGTGGGTGTAGTGGTGTTAGTGGGTATAGTGGTAGAAGAGTAATTATTGCTCTGTGGTGCTGGAGGCAGTGATAAATGGGTGATCAGGAGGTAAGGGGTTGCTCCTCTCTCAGCGGGGTTCAGTGCTGGAGCTCTATCAGCTGCAGCCTGGCCCAGCACAGTAGCCTCAACACCCCCAACCCATCACACCACTGTTTCATGGCCCTCCACCCCCAACAGCACTAGCAGGATACCTGCCTGACCCCAGCAAAGGATGGGGAATGACCCCAGTCCTGCTGCTCGTGGACGATGATATACAGGGTGGTCTTTCCACCTCTTTTTGTGAAGGAGTGATGGATTTTCCTTTGGTAATCTAAAGGGAACATTTTCACTGGCCTGTCACTTGTGTGTACACTACTAAGTGTTAGCATGCAAAATATTCCAATACAGCCCTTTGAGAAAAGGGAGAAAGGAAAGAGGAAAGAAAGTGAGGTGGAATGAGAGCGAGGAGATGAATTAGATGGATGTGAACAAGGCCTCTGAGGAGTTCATCACAAGGACAAACACAGGTTCTTCTCTCTCTCGCTCTCTCTCTCTCTCTCTCTCTCTCTCTCTCTATCCCTCTCCCTCTCCCTCTGACACAGATAGTTCTGTTGACTTTCTGGTTGTTTTCCAGCACACAGTGTCCTCTAAATAAACTGAATGATGTAAATGCTGTAACACTCAAACACTATGTATATTTTAAAACTAATTCATTAATTTCCATTTTTTCTCTCCCTTTTTATCTTTTTACATGTTGCTGCCTCTGGATCTTTCTTCATCACACAGGTAAGAGTTAAATGCTTGGTTTTATTTATCTTTTCTCTTTCACAAGCAATAACTAAACAACACGGGACAAAATCATCTTAACAAACTGATTGGAGGCAGATCAGTGTAATTTGACTCCAGTGGTTTAAGCAGTAAATACTGGGCTATTTTTTTCAGGCTTGACCATTAATTTTTTTTTTTCGTTACATACACACACACTCACACACATATTCACATGTACTCACAGAACCATGGTTTAAAGATCTCCACTAAATGAGATATCTTAGAGCAAACATACTTCCAGCAGTGTCCTCAGGCGTTCAGTTGAGATGCTGAAATTCATGTGTCGAAATCAACAGTTTTCCATTGATTTCCGCTGCTTGGTGATCTCTCTTGGTGATGTTTAGAGTCATGCAGAGGAAAGCAGATTTGAAAATAGTGGGTAATTTGTGAAGTTTGCTCTGTGGAGCTGCCGGAGCCAATACCTAACCGTTTAGCTCATGTGCTGGCAGAGGTTAGTGTGTGTCATGGTTGATAAGGTCTGGTGAAGGAGATAGAACAGCCGATTAGCCTTCCATCAGAGGCATTACTGTATGCCTAGCATAGAGATGCTAATAGGGACTAAAGAGCTCTGTGTGTGTGTGTGTGTGTGTGTGTGTGTGTGTGTGTGTGTGTGTATGAGGGATTGAGTGCTACTGCTAAATGATATACCCCAGGAACATAAGCTGGGCTTCAGTCATGGCACATATGTACATCCAGACAGAGATGATATATGGGGAGGTGGGGCAAGGGAAGCATTTGCCTGTAAATGTTCAATTCAACTTGCTTTAATTATGGAATGCTGAAGGCATTTTTTTTGGGCTATTGCAGGCAGGAGGTGGCACAACAGAGCAAATGAATGAGATACATAATGCCGTAATGCATGTTACTAATAATTATTCCACAATAAACATTATGACTTCATCTTGTATCTCAAAAATATTCTCATCCCACTGCATAAATGTTTGGGAACCACTTCCTTAAGGAGATATATTTCAGGAAAATGGAAATGACTGAGCTGCCGGTCATGATATTATCCGTCCAGATCTAACTGAATTGTGAAAAGTGGCGTTCCAAGCTTATTGTTATTGTATGGTGGATGTGAGGTTGTGTAGCGGTTAGTTGACTAGTCTGTTAGTATCCATGTTTTACTCATAAGACAAAAGAGAAGTAAAGAAGGCTGTTGGGTCCTCATTCAGATAAATCCCAGTAAATAAAATTAAACTGACTTTGTTTGTGTGGATGCATCACAGCCTCACAGCGCAGTAGAAAATATAACATGAGTGTTGAATGATCTGATTTTTTGTTTACGTAAACAGTGTTGATAATTGTTTACCATCTTTCCTTAACCTAAAGCTGAGAGTGAGGGGTGAATAAACGTCACCGTTTTGCTTTTGAAGAATGGTGTTGTGCAGGAGGGGGATGTTGTGACTGTTGTTCTCATACAGTGATAAGGGGCTATTGGAGTGAGAAAGAAACCATTCTGTGATGTTATTGTTTAATTAAATTTTTGTACTAAATGATGTTTCAGAAGAGGTGTTAGCAGAAAAGGTCACTACACAAATTAAAGTGTATGTAAACCCACAAACTGAACGGGACCCAGCCATCTGATTTGAAAAATGCACGTTAAGGGCGTGGCAGAGAATAACAGTGAATCCGGAAGGTGTTTTAGCCATCATACTCCTTGTATGATGCCTTTTTCTAATCCGGGACTGTTGAATGAAGCCACTCTGAGAAATCCCAGTGAAGTGTACGTCCCCATGTCATCTTCCTCCAGTACCAGATGCCGAGAGTCCATGGATCATGTCAACCCAGCTCTGGCTGCAGAAGCCAAGGAGCAACAGGCAGAGAGAGCAGTGAGCGCCAAAATCAGCAGGGAGCTCCACAATGTCCAGTGGCAAGAGCTAACTGCACTATCCACTGGCAAGCTGATGTTGGAACTAACCATGCTCTGCTCATTTACTAGCCACTGTCTTCATCTGGAGCCATGCTCCAGTGGTGTGTGGAGCTCTCAGTGTTGATTCAGACCTCCGATCTATTCTGTTCTCCTTCCTTTTCACCTCGGTGAAACACAGAGAGCCGTTAAGATCGATAAGAGAGCGATAAGAATGAGTTTATTAATTTCATAAAAAATAGAATACAAGCAATATTACTCAAATAATACAATTTACGGTTTGCTTATTCATCTATTTCAGAGAATGAAATATTGCATTTTAAAGAATATGACATGATTCAGTTTTGATTTGGGGTTGAATATTGTGTAAGGCTGGAATGAGTGTTAAGCTTTGGGTTGTATTGGTTTAAGTTTCTAAGAAGGGGCCCTATACATTTCTGTTTTTTTTAAGCTCATTGTTTATTGTTATATTTCTACTATTGCAATTACTTTTTTTACATACTGACCACAGGACGAAAACCATTCTTTAACGTGAAGGAGATACCTAGTCATAGGTAAATAAAGCCAAGTTTACTAACAAGGACATGGGGAGATTATACTGTGTTCTGTTTTGAAGTGATATAATGGATTTCACTGTAACTCTCACACAGCAGTGACTGTGTCAGTAAATGCCTTATATTGTTCTCACAGCGCTGAGGTGGTTTTCCTCAGTAAGGGATACTTTTACACCCTGGTGTGTATCTGAGTGACGTGATCAGGCCCTGCAGGTGGCCATCTCATGCCTGACTGCAAAAGATTTGCTCACTGGACAATGACACAATAACTAGTGTGTCAAAAATCCTTACAGCTGTTTAACCTCTGAGTGCTGTGTGTGTGTGTGTGTGTGTGTGTGTGTGTGTGTGTGTGTAAAACAGTGAACACACACTTGAACCCACCAGGGTCAAATAAACGTAGTCCAGTCCATGTAATTAAGCATTGGTTCAGATAAAAGTGGATCTTGCATTAATTTTTGTATTCAGTTCTTTTTTTTCCCCTAAAAATACTACAATAATTACATGAAGCCTATCACATTATTTAACACTGTTCATTGCATGAAATTAAATTTGATTTTATACATATTCTCATTATAAAGTAACACATATAAAGGGGGGCAATGGTCCAACCATTATGCAGATTATGCAAACAATAGAGAAATGTATGTTAAAATGTATGTCAAATTTAAAATAGGTAATTCTCTAATGTCACACTGCACAACTGACAACAAATGACTACTCGTCTGAAATGATTTCATCATTAAAAAAAAGACAGTCATGGTACAAAATGGCTTCAGTATCTGTGAAAGGGCCACTGACACTGAATTGAAATCAATTCTGTAGACAATGGCTTATGCTGGATTTCCAGTTAAAATATATTTCTATACGTTTTCATTCGATGTAATTAAGCTTGAAATATAAGCCCGGTGTAGCGCATGATGCAGGTCCTTAAACAACACCTTCTATTCCTCAGTATTGCAAAATATGTCTTAACACAAATCAGTTTATATTCATCTCTCACCTACGTGGCTCCTTTTCTAACATCCAGCACATCGTTTTGGTGCAGAAGCCTTTGTGTTTTCACCCGAGCAAGACACTATGTAGGAAGCACATAGCCATTTGGGACACAGCCTGTTTGTCAGATTTGAGTCAGTTGAGTTTGGTAATGTGAACGCAGTCTAAGAGTGATTGTCTCCTCTTTTGGAAGAAGACGGTCAAATATGGCGACGTTCTGTAGACACCAATGTGGTCATCAGCTCAAATGTGACAGCATATATATATATATTTGTGTGCATTTGCCTGTCTCTTCCAGCATATGTACACTAGCAGATGAAGTCATCTAACTCTGGGCAGTGGTCCCACTAATGAGCCTAACAGTGGACCATGCTGGACAGCATACGCATACACACGCACACACATACACACTCACACTCAAGGAAACCCCTCCTTTCAGCTACATATGCTCACACACCTGGTCCACATCGTTACCTGTTTACAAATGACCAGCAATTTTCTGCTTGGTTCAGCAGCAACTGTTCCTCCTCCCTGGTGCTATCATTAGGGCGTGAGCGCTCATGTTTGGTTATTATGCTCGTCTCTGGTGTTTTGTCCCTCTTGTTTTGTACACATAATCACGGCCTTTCTCTCCCTCTCTGCCACCTTTTCTGCTAAATTATGCACTCTGGGCCAGATTGCTCCAACCCAGCATTTGCATGCTTTATTTGGAGAGCTGCTGAGTTGGGAGAGTGTGTGTGCGTGTGTGTGTATTTGTAATCACATGTGATTTAGCTCGAACACAGAGGGAGAATGCCCACACATTTGTTTGTTTCACAGCATACATTGTTGTATTAACCCGTACACTTGTCCTCTCGTTGTTAATCCTCTCTCCGGATGTTCCCCTGGTTTAATTGAAAGCCGGGGAGATGGGGCCGCCTCTGACACTCTGTGTATACACAACAGCGATTTTTACCGCATCATGGCCATTGCGCTTAGTGTCTCATACGTCCCCCAGACGTGACAGCTTGGCTTGGTGCGCTGGCTTCATGGCTTCAGGGCTAATAGAGCTAACAGGGACAGTGATGCTGGTGTTAGCAGCAGTCCAGTGAGGCTGGGGAAATGATACTGAAATATTCACACAATGGAAAGAACAAAGAGGAGACAAAGACAGCTAAGAGGAGGCTGAGAGCAGAACAGTGCTGGAACTGAGAACTGTTAAATGTGACCATGAGTCAGAGACTTTATTTTGAACATTAATATAGATTTAGTGTGCTTAGGGCCTTTTGACAAATTTGTAGAAGTCAAGCAGTTCGGTGATTAATTCACTCAAAGTATGACATGTCATTGGTATACTGTGCTTTAAAATGTTGGTGTAACTTGTTACCTGCAAAATATTATAGTTTTGAAAAGTATTAAATATAACTCATTTGTGCTTCAAAATTGTTTAACTCTTTTTACAAATATTTCTTGTTTGAAATCAGTTATAAATGATATAGAACTCAAGCTGCTATAATCTTATGATCTGCACATCCCAACAGAAGTCAACATCCATCAGACAGAGCCACATATTTTTTCATATTAATCTCTTCAGTTACAGCCTATTCCCACATTATATCCCCACTATTTAGGTGCACTAACGAATAAAACATCATAAGTCATATGATATATTTTTTAATTATTTTATTGATAGGAAGATTGATCAAATCAGCCAATATATGTGATATATATATATGTGATGAATATATGTGATGGTTGACTGACCAGTATTCCTCCAATCCCTCAAATAAAAATAGCCAGTGTACATTTGTAAAAAAAACTAATAAAACCCCTAAAAGACACTATAATTAATGACCTATGAATGTAAATATAAAAGATTTTAAGACATTATCTGTATATTTTTAAGAACGTGCACTATTAATTTCAAATAAAAACGCTCACTTGTGTAGTGTACACCTGGTTTACAATTGATTAAAGACCATGTTTGTTCCAAGACTTATTTGCCTGAGACAGTTAAGTGTCACTATGCATTAATGAGCCTCTCAAATGTGTGATTGTTATTAACCTTACAAAATACTCATCAGTCCATCTCTCAGTGTGCTTTAATACCACTAGATAGTCGCCAACGTCATGGATCAATTATTACTGTATATGAACTAGATATGATAATTCATACAAACACACAACAACCCAGACATACAGGCATGTTGAAGCTTGAAGAATCTTGTGTCTGCTGCTTGATGGTTATCACAAGGTCTCACTCCGAATATATCCATTCAGTTGTATGTAACCCCCACCCCTCACGCCTGAAATGCTTGCAAATTAGACCCAACTTATGCAAATGATATTATCTTCTAATGCCTGAGTATTGGAGAGGAGAGTAAATCAGATTTAATTCTAAACTGTTGAACTCTGCAGTGCCTTGCTGCTGTATTAAACATAGATCCAATTAGTTCATAATGCAAATTTTGGCTAATTGCTTTTCTGTTTCATTTCATGGGTACAAGCTACACTTTGGCGTTATTTGCATATCTGCTTAATTCTTTGGGACAAACCTTTAATCTTTTCATTTTTATTTTATCTTAAAAGTCTAAATGAAAACAAAATTGTGAGAGTTTTAATTTGATTATGTTCCACGGGGCATGTGTTGAGTGTTCTGCATAGATTCAATTACACTGGCTGCTATAGAGGCATCATAAATACTAGTTTAATACTTGTACTCTGTGATGGCTGTGTTGTCATGATGTGGCCCCAACTCTCTTTACTTTCATATTTCCAACACAAGGAAAAGAGTGAAAAAATGGCATGTCAATTTCAGGATAATGGTCTGGCTGTGAGACTGCAGTGGTGAAGATTTATGCCAGAAATTAGTCAAATGTGATCAAATAGGCCCCCAGTTAATCTTCCCAGCCTGGCCACGTCTGCCTTTATCTGCAGGCATAATTAAAGACAACTGTTCGTCTGACAGAGTGCCGAGGCCCCAGTGGAGTGATACTGGGGGGCTTCTCCTGCGCCCCTGTCACCATGATAAATGTTTATGTGGTGACACGCAGGAAGAGAAGATTGTTTTAAACAGGTACACACTTAAGACCCCCATGTGATTGGTTGGGGCCATTTGACTGATTGGATATATACCGTGCTTTGAAAACTGATATTAGCTCATTTGTTAAACTCAACTTCTTCAAATGGGCCCAATCGCTCATCCAGTACAGAGCACTATGAGGTTTGTGCGTGAAAAGGCCAACAGGCCACAAAACACTGCCAACAGGGTTTACAAATACACACACACTCCACATTTACAACTCCACACGCTCCTCCATCACCTAACCGTTTAGGCTAGCACTAGACTTCTGCTAAATTACTGCAGTCTAATTTGAGTGAATGGGATATATTTTGACAGTAATTTTAAGTGGCTATTTATTTGACCTTTTTCATATTGAGAGTGAGTGGAATACCTCGTCCTCTTTTTTCCCTCCCATTGCTTCAGAATGGCCGGCCTTCCACTCGCCTGCATGACAGACTCAGGCAATTATGTCGGCATAAAAATGTGCAAGCTGTTTGGCATGTGAGAAATGATAATGGTGTGATTTTTAAGTGGTGTATCTCCCAAGAGCATAATGAAAACTCCTTTTTTAATGTAGACCAGAGAAATGGAACCCATGGAGAGCAAGCAGCGTAGTGGCAGTAGGGCACAGCCGCCTGCTCCTCTCAGCCTATGCCATCTACTGTTGAACTACAGTCACATAGCTGACAAGTTTGTTAGTTTTAGATTAAAATTTCATCATAGTTAATCTGGGTTTGGCTCATTGACATGCTTAAGGAGTCTGAATTAAACGTTGTGTGAGAGATTTTGGTACCAAGTTAAATACGGTCAGCATCATTGTACCAGAGTCTCTCGCACACTTCTGTGCTTTCCGATTGGTGCAGGGGTGCAGAATGGGTGCAGAAAGATTTTTGTTTGTATATTGTGTATACGACCTGCTACAGTATGGTTTTGTGTAAAAATTGGGACACTGTGCAAAATGAAAACAATAAAATATATAATAATTAAATTAAAATTCAGTGGTGTGCAAGTAAACCATGTATTTATTTTTAAAAAATAGTACAATGGCAGCATTTCAAATGTAAAAAATTTATTTATTTATTGTTTTTACAAATATTTGCCCTTTATAAATTTGAATACAGCAACATGTTCCAAAAACGTTGGGACAGGTGCATGTTTACCACTGTGTTGCATCATCTCTTCTTTTAACCACACTGTGTAAACGCTCAAGCACCGAGGAGAGCAGTCGCTGTAGTTTTGAAAATTAAACCTTTTCAAAACTTTTACAGGGTCTCCATTATAATGTTTTTTTTTTTTCTTTTTGTTCATAATGCACCAGATTGCATTATGCAGATTGTGGATTAGCCTTGTCTTAGTGAAAGGCCTTCCCTGAAAAGCATTGTCTGAATGGCGGCATGTTCCTCCAAATCCTGCATATATCGTTCAGCATTAACAGTGCTTTCACAAATGTAAAGTCACCCATGCCATCTGCACAAATGTAACCCCATACCTATATATATATATATAAAAAAAAAATCTTTGTACTATTTTCAGTAAAATATAAGATGCAAATGATGGGAAGTCAAGTATTAGGTCTGTCTGCACAAATCTGCAGACAGTAATGAAACACCTTGACACAGAATATCACGACCCCCTTTTATCAGCTTCAAATATTTGTCTGAAATTGACTTCTAATGTTGAGTGAGGGCAAAATATTTAAAATATTACTGATCCACTGAAATGTAAATTCTTTACCAAAGAAACATTTCTGGTGCTTGATTAATGACCCAGGTTTTATACACTTTATTTTCTATTACTGAAAGTTGGTGGCCACAATGTTGTGTTTCATCCCTACCAGTTTGTTGAGTTTTTTATTTTGTTTGTTTTATGGCATTAATATCCATGCTCATTAAATAGTGGGGAATGGGGTGGAAAGTAAACTGCAAATGAATTCATGAAGAGCATGCACCAATGCAGTTTTTTTGTAGAAAGTATTTTTATATTGTATGTAGTGTCTGTTATATATACAATTACACCTACTTTCTTGCTACATCATCACAGCATGTGAACACTACTTTATGGACATGTATGCAAACTAAAGTCATTTGAAATGTTGAAAAGCATTTCTTGAACTGTTTGATTCAGAAGGTTGTCTGTGAGCTACTGGCTGAAATTATCACAAACTGTTAGAAACACTTGTCTGATAAGTTATGGTCACTTTGGGGAAGGATATTTCTCAAAAATTCAGACTTGGGGTGCATTTGAAATTGCATATTACTATATTGCATACTGTGCTGTATAAACTGCTTCCTGCTCAGTGTACTACTATACAGTACCAATTTTGACATTCCCATCCCAGCATGCTACTCATGTACATGTCCTTAGGGTCTGGAATTACCCCAGCAGTAAGGTATAGTAGAACTCTATGTTTGCAGTGGCATAATGCCTTACATTTTAGCTGTCAAAAAAAAAAAAAAAAAAAATAACAATAATAATAATAATGGTAGGAAACACTAGCTAGTGGTATATTACTCATGTTTAGAAAGACATGTTTAAAGACACGAAGACATCTTTTTGTTTAAAGACATCTATATCATGTTTAAAGACACAATCACAACAACTTCAAAAGAAATATTATCATTTTAAACTGAAGAAAATACTTAAATACCAATGTTAAATACTTAATAATATATCCTGTTCTATTAAATATGCTTTTACAGTGTTGGAAATAATGTTGGAAATGACTGCATTTCATCATGGCCTCCAGAACACCACGATGATAACTCTGTCTGTATACTGCCTACTCTCACCTAATATTCCAGTATACAGACAGCGCTATCATCGTGGTGTTCTGGGTGCCATGATGAAATGCAGTCATCTTTGGTGTTCCGGTCACATACCACATACTATTTTTGGGCACAGTCAGTGTGTGAGTAATAAAGAGTGTATTTGACATGGCATTCTGCTTATTTATTTACCCCCAACTTGTCAAGAGCGAATGAGAATCCGACAGACAGAATCAGAGAGAGCGAGAGAGAGATTATACCGAGAGAGATGGGTCAGACTCAAACAGAAAGTTCTGTAAAAGAGATGGGACCAAAGCCAATTAAAACTTATACCCCTGTTTACCCTAAAACTCCATCTTTATAGGTACAGTTACAGATGTGAAGACACACACACACACACACACACACACACACACGCACACACACACACATACATGCACACAAATGCAGATTGATGTATAGCTGTGCACAAATCATTCAGCAGCTATCTGCTATCTATTAGCAATACATCAACCAAAGTGTCAGCACAACACACACAAACCCACACACACACAAACATCATGGTGCATTTGACACAGTGAGAAGTGCATAAAGACAAACTGGAAAACACACACACACACACACACACACACACACAGAGCACATGGAGAGCCGCAGGCTGCAACACCTTGTTACCCACTGCAAACACACTGATCCTGCACATCTGCTTAAGCCTCCAGAGCCATACACTCTCACATATACACCACACACACACTCACAAACAACTCACTGAGGTAGCGCAGACAAACATTTGTGTGTGTGTGTGTCTGTGTGTTATGTGCTTAGTGAACCAGTCTCCCGCTCCTCTGTGTGAAAATGCCTCAAAACACTCCTGACTCTGAGCCTCACTGTCACATTTAATAAGCGACTGACACCTAACGCCTCCAGCTGTTTCAACTTCAGGCTCTCTCATCACCACCCAGTGTTTATCTATCAGACATAACACATCACACACTAATGTCTCAATCCCTGATTGTTGAGCTGTGAGTGAAGAGGCCCTGCACTCAGAGAAATCAGCTGATGAGATTTCAGTGTAACACACACTATTTGGCTAAATAAGGTGGATAAATGACATACCCATGCTCACACACACACTAGAGCTTGAAATATGTCTGAACCTTTATAGAATTTAACAGACAGAGAAGTATGTCTAATGGGTCTAGAGTAGCACCATCTTTTCTAAACAGCTCACCGACAAAACCAGTACAGATATGAGCATGTGTGTGTGAGAGAGAGAGATTTGCCTGCTGGAGGAGGTCTGTGAATTTTGGCAGGATCTCTGTGGAATTATAATAATTAAGAGCACTGGACAGACTCCCCTGTCCCAGCTATGTGCTTGGATTTATACACCTGTGGTAATGAGACTGAATGAATTCAGTGATTAGGTGGTGTGTCTCAACACTTTTGTCCACATAGCATGTGTGTGAGGGTACATATGATTTTTTTGCACTTACAAATCTCTACAAGCTCCTTTGTGTGTATCTTTAGATTCATCAGCACAGAAGTTAATCAAATTAAACTCAAACCCCCAACTTGTCAAGAGCGAATAAGAATCCGACAGACAGAATCAGAGAGAGCGAGAGAGAGATTATACCGAGAGAGATGGAGGAGGCCGATATGGGCTGTTTCCTCCAATCTAAAGCTTTTTTTAATTGCAGATAATGTGTGTAATATGTCATAATTCATGGAGAAGCAGGCGTGAGGCAGGCGGAGGGCCTGCAGTGCTGACTGGAGCGCTGCCTCTCTCCCCTCTCATCTCTTATCTCTCTGACATTGCATTAGCAGGCTTTTACAGACTGGTCTAATAGGATAACGCAGAGCACCGCCTGATCGGCCCATCGCAGCTACACACACTTACATTTCCACTCCTCTAACTGAGAGTGCTCTTGCTTTAAATATGCTTCAGACCTCATCAGGAAAAGAAGCCCTACATAGAAGATGATATGATAAGGATTGTTAGATTTTTTTGTAATTTTGTCTGTGTTTGTTTTTGAATTCAATTGAAGTTCCCCTGTTGTTCTATGAATAAGCTTTTAGAAACCAGCTCTGTGGCATAGTATATTACACAGTCATTGCACATATAACATATTACATCTGGTACATGTGCTCACACCTACAGTATGGCAGTACCAGAACAACCCGTTCTTTTTATTAAATATTTACATTTATATAGGAATATTTACATAAAAATGCCAAATATATAAAACGTATCCACATAACGACACTGTATAAAGAAAAACATGTATCTTCCGATCAGTAACTTTACAGGAGAAGGAAAAGATTTTCTTAATTTTCAATGGATGTCAATGTAAAAGCATTTTATTCCAAGTAAGTTTGGAGCATTTCTGTTTGTCCATTCATCGTGAAAGTTTACACAATGTGAAGGACAGCTACTGTGTTCAAATTATGCAGGCAACAGTAATTCAACAAAAGTTGAGGTACATGTTTTGATTTGGACCTTGACAATATGTGATTGCAACATGTTACTTACTGACCTACAGCACAATAACTTGCAAAACTCAGACTATTAATAAACTTACTGCTTTTTCTTAGAAATATTTCCATATAGGCAAGCTCAGGAAGGTGTTAATAGTTTGTTGTAACTTCCACAATGTGATGATTGTTTTATCTGCAAAAAAAAAACATATTCTCTAACAGTTAAAAGTAGCGTAAAACTGACTGTACAGCACACTCACAAAACTAGCTCAATGTGTTTCTTTATAGTCATATTCCCACTCTCATAACAAAACATTTGTGTGAGCATTTTGTAATGAATAGATTGTTCCAAAATTATTTTAATTTCATTACTGATTCATAGATTTCCGTTATTGAAATAGCACACAGAAGAATAAATAAACATGCTTTGCTACAGCATCAGTACCACTGTGTATGATAGCTATGTTTACTGTTTTGATCATGCATTTCCTGTCTGTTTGTCTCTCTGTTTTTCTCTCTCTCTGCTTCCATCTCTCTTGTGGGGAGAAAGAGGACTGATGGATGGATGGTGTGGCACAGGGTCATTTCTCACCCGGCCCCTGCTCTCTCCGCCTATCACTCATAGTCCAGAGAGAGAGAGGGAGAGAGATGGATAGGTGCAGTTCACTGAATGAGAGGGCTCTAAAGTCACTGAGAGTTCAAATGAAACAGTGACTGTTAGAAACATAGTTGATGTCCCATAGCTTAGCTTAAAGCTAATCCACAGGGCAAGATGGAATCAGTCAGATCTGAGCATGCTTTGACAAGCTTTGGGAGGTGAAAGTTCATCATGGTGTTAGTGGCCAATTTTTATGAGTGTCAATATTATATTTAAAGTGCAATTATATAATTTTTAATGAACATTTCTTTAGTGATACCAGAAAATTAACTACAATTTAATCACTTGTGGTGCTACTGTTTATTTTTTAGATTATAAATATGCAAACCTGTTTTGTTCTGGCATGTGTATTTTGTGGAGAGATTGGGGCGATTTGGCTGATTGTATGCACTGTGACTTTTAAAAAATATTTGTAATTGTGCAGAGCTTTATGGAATAATGTTATGAATAATACTGTGTTTTATACAGAGGCATGTCCTTAAAATTCCTAAACATCTCATCACTATTACAAACACATTTCTGCGTTGTCTTACACACAGCTCAGAGGAGGCATGCCCCAAAAACAGTTGAAATGAGTGTGTGTGTGTGTTTCAGAGAAAGAGAGAGAGCTCTAATGACTTCACAGGCCATTAGTCTCTCTGTGTGCTCTGTCACACCTCATTATCCACACCCACATACACACCAACACACACATGCACACTGCTGGAGCAGTAGTCTGGAACACAAAATACTCTCCTTTACAAACTTGAGTCTTACTCTCCACCTCTCATGTGTGAGAGGGAGAGGTCAAGAGGGTATTCATTTGCTCTTTCATCTATTAAACATTTCTACCAAATTCACTGTAGTTCAGTTCAGTTTAATTGTATTTATATAGTGTTTTTAGCATAGACCTTTTTAGCTTTGAAGAACTCTGACAAGTAGTGCTGGGTGATAAGACCTCAAATCAATATACAATTGTACAATCGAAATGTACAACCTTAAAAATGTTTCTATAAGGGTTCTTCATTAAAGGAATTGTTCTTTATAGAACCCTAAACACTTTAAGAACCTTTTGCATGATTAAAGGGTTTTTTGCATCATGAACGGGTTCTTCAGATTGATGGAGAATGTGCTATAGATGGTTCTATACCTTTTAGAAAAGGGTTCTATGGCACTAGAACCGAATACACTATCATTATAAGCTTGTCATCGTAACAACAGAGGATTCTTTTTTTTTTTTTGTTACTACCAAATTTGTGGCCTTTTTCCCTATGTTTGGCAGTATGTATTAATTTAGTAAAATATGTCATATTTGTGCTTGATTTGTGCAGCTGTGGTGTCATCTTCCCCTTGAGCCCCAGGTTTTAGTTGCTGTCCTGTTAGTTTTGACACTGGTTTTGGCTGAATAAATATTGTGGATTGCTTTATTTCTCAGTAATTTTTGGAGTCTAGAGTTTAGCTGTAATGGAGTTTTTTACTATAATATGGTGCATTATAAACTATATCTACCATATTTTTTCCCCCTTCAGTGTGTTTACTCCTCATCCTTTGCAATGGGTTAACACTTTAAGAGCACTGAGACTTGAGCTCACCACACCAGCTCTACACTTTTCATACATCAATTACTTTAAGTGCGAGGGCTGTTTTATTGTGGCCGTTAAACATGCCTTAACAATTTCCAACAAACAACAAATATCTAAATTTAATCCATCAGGAAAACTGTAAACAAATGAAGGCGAGAGGGGGAAATTCATGACCAGAGTGGTGATGCAGTGTGATTATTTGTGTGTTCTTTAGCTGCACATGCTCACAGCCCCACTCTGTCCTGCAAAGCATCCATTAAGCGCTTGTGTAAACAGTGGGCCCTGCTGGGCTAGGCTGTGTTCTGCTTCCTCGCCTTTTAAAAAATATGATCTTTTCTACAGTATTCGGCACGACCTTCCCCAGCCCAGCGGTGTAATGTAATCATGGGCAGGGCAGCACGCCTGTCAAAAGCACGTAAACTAGGTAATAAATGCATGCTATGTTAGCATGTCCAACCTTGCAAGTGCACATACACACACATCCGTATCCACTGGTGAATGTGTGTAGTGTGTAAAAAGCTCTCTGAGCTTTTTTTACCGTTTAATTACGGTAAGATGTTGAAACATTAAGACATCTTTCCTACTGGCAGTGATGGATATTCATTGCTCCATCCTTGTTCTGTCCAGCAGCTGTTTCTAAGTTAGACAAGAATACAAAAGGTCGGTCTTTTTCCTCAAAATATGTATTTTTGTTTTTTAATTTAACAATATTTATATCCAGTCACGTTGTTCAGGGGACTGTTTCCCTTACACTAGAATGTACTATCATTTTTGGCTTTATATATTATTCTGCATTGCATTCCTTAGATTTACTGCTCTGTAACATTGGCTCCTTCCATCCTCTTCCTGATTATCTAACACAAAGCCTGTGTAGTTCATTACAACATCTGTATCAACAGAAAATCTGTCCCTCACTATAGAGAAACTATAGAGGAGCGCCACTGTGGAAGATGAGAAAACAGATAAAGAGTGTGTCAGTTCCTACTGAGCTGCCTTATTGGCCACTGCCCACAGCTGTCTAAGATGTCTGTATTCCCACCAACGTCCAATCTTAAAAAAAATGAGATTACTAAGATTAACTCAAAACCAATTAACCGCATGGAAATATTATTTTGTATTATTTAAATCATAATAGTTTTGTAGTAAAAGAGAAATGGACAGGAGTTTGATGTGGGGAGAAGGACATCGAAACAGTGTTACATGCAAACCTTAATCAGAGCTTCTTTAAGGTAAACTCCCTGATGGGAAAAACATCAGGAAACACCTTCAGTCCTTAGAATGTAACATGTTCTACTTCAGTGGCCGAGGATGTGTTCAATGCACCCTTGAAAATACTAATAAGGCACATTAATAGGCAGCATCATTTTAGATATCTAAGAACTGAGACAGCCCACTTGTCTATGTATTAAAAGGCTTTAAGACTGTTTCATAGTATTGTTTACATTTAAAATGTAAAAATAAATGTTTTACTTAAAAAAAATGCTATCTGGTCTTAACCCATGCGCATATCAGACAACCATTACTGTGCACTACACTTTATTAGTATAAATGGATTTTTCCCAATATTCATAAAAGCTTGAGCAAGCTGGCAATAGGCATAAAAAAAGCACAAAAATGTGTATGAGTGTGTGTGTGTGTGCACGCGTGTCAGAGAGAGACATACAGACAGAGTGAGAGAGATCATGTGCTGTGTGGTGGGTGTGGTTTGCTTCCCTACGAGGTGCAGTGACAGACTGTTCAGAGTAAGTGTGGTTGTTTCTCTCTGATGTTTGTGTGTGCGCACCACTCCTGACCCCTGCTATATCACACTGAGAAAAGAAGTCCCCTCTGACAGCTTCTAGGCCCTTCAACTATTGGCCATAAACACATACACATACACACCCATTCTTACACACATGCACACATACACTCACTCCTGACCTCAGTGTTAAAGCAGGAGCAGAAAGGGTATAGCCAGCTGCCAAGAAAGGAAAAAACAATCCATTTGCCCTTGCCTAGAACACACACACACACACACACCGGCCTTTTGACACCTTTCGCTTCCTGAGCATTCAGTGTCAGTGTGTTTCCCTGAGCAGCTGGGGGACTGGGACTGGGAGGTAAGTAGAGCTTGGTCTGTTGTCACAAAATATATTTAAATCCAATTATATAGAATCTCTTCTTTTTTGAATATTTTGTGTGTGTGTGCGCACATGCACATGGTAGTGAAACGGAGTAGGAGGCAGAGGTGAGGGTGTAATTGTGAGGTAAAGGCGGAGCTTTGACAGTGATTACTGTCTTTAATTGGAGGGAAGGGGCAGCTGGAGGCGGGCAGTTCACCATCCAGCAGAGGCAGCTTTAATTAGTTTGTTTAGGGGAGGGGGAGAGAGAGAGGAGAGAGAGAGAAGAGAGAGAGAGTGAAATGAGTGAGAGTAAACCCCATGCTTCATTTTCCTACCCTGATGAGCTACTGGTTAAAGCCCATAAACATACTAATGAAGTCAATACCAGAGTGGGGTTCAGCATTCCTCTCTCTCTGCACACAGCTGCAGTTCACCACTGGTTACTGATTCTTTGGTCAGAAAGCAAATCTGCGATATTTTCTTCCATGTATACCATGCATACATACAAGTCGATCAGCCATCATCTGTTTTTTAGCATCATATGACCGTACTGTGTTAAAAGTCACTGATCACTTGTCCCCGTCTGCTTTTAGAAATAGCCTGTGGAAAACTGCCTGAGTGTCCGCTTAATAAAAGCTGCAGCTGAAATAGCCAAGTCTTCTAATTGGAAGGGTCGTCTATATATTTATTTATTATTCATCCACACTGTCTCATCTAAACTCTAGCTACTGCTCCATGAACCTTCTTCACATCTGGCTGAGGTCTATCCTCTCAGAGGCAGCTGAGCGCTATAGTCGCTCTGATCTACATTTCTGTGCTATAATAAGGCTTAGCCAAGGTTGACCTGCCTTTCTTTGGGGTATGAATAGTAATGTAGTAAGGTAAAGTGAGGAATGGCATGAGGAGAGGTCACTCTAAGCCTGAGGGGACATGGGCAGCAGGGTTAAGGCACACATTAATGGGCTTTTCCTGGGCTCCACTCAACTCTAAAGAGACATGAACCTACTGAAAAATCCTATTTATGTCCCCCTTTGTCCAAAGAGTCCTATTCACACAAAGGTGGCATACAGTCCATTTTTTCTGTGTGTGTGTGTGTGAATGTGTTAGTAGATCTGCCATTTATATATTGACTTTATGCACTCTTCTTGCCTAAGAATATGTATTCAATTGGGCCGAGGTCAGTCTTGGGAAATGGCATGTTATATGAGAAAATAAGTAATTTTTATGTTTACAAAAAAATTTTAAAAGCTCATTTATGAAAAGTTCATTAAATGTTGTTTCATTTATGCATTTATCTCACACTTGGCTTAGTCTGAAGTAATAACGATATTGTGCTGAAAGACATTAAAGAGCTGAGGACATAAAGAGATGACATTTAAAAAAGTATATAGTTGAAAAGTTTTTGTCCCTTGAACTTCTCAACCTTTTTCAGTCTGGACCGCAGTTCAAGTGAGGAATCGGCTCTGTGTTCAGCCTCTCTGTTGAACCCATGCACAAATAGCTGTGGATTTTAACTTGGAGCTTCACCTTGGCTTTCTCCTTTAGTCTGTTCTTACAGCTCTCACACTTCATTACGCTGATCAGAGCACAGGAGCTGTTTCCATCCACATCTATTTCTGATCAACTCCAAAGCAGGTGATGAAACTCCTGAATATACTCTTTATGTCTCCAACCCTACAAGCACATGACTCATATTAGACTAGCGCACGTTGAATCCAGGGTCATGTTTGATTTGTTGCTGATATTCTGACAGTGCCCTTATACTCCATTTGTCGTTTTAAAGACTACAAACCACCTGGTCATTAGCCCAGCAGTGATTGTTATTAATGCTGTTATGAAAGGGCAGAAGATGTGCTTTGATATGGGCCGATGAAAGAGGGGAGGGACCCACAGGGACCTGCTGTCTGGATCCTGATGACAGGAGCCTGCTGGAGAGCCTGGTCAAACCCATCTAGCCATTCACATTCAGCCCTGAAAGTCTGCTGCACTTTGGAGTTCATTGTCTGCTGAAACTGCAGTCGGACAGTTTGAGCAAAGACCCCTCACGGTTAAATAACTCAAGTAATTTCCAGATTCTTCTGCTTCTCTCTATCAGTACTTTTTTGTGTGTTCTTCAGTAGATTAAAGACGATCCGATGCCAGTCTAGAAAAAGTCAGAAGTATTTACATTCAAATTTGATTCACAAATGAAGTCAATTAAAACGTGTTATGACTCACAGTATAAGCGTAGTATGATTGATAATGTGATTACGTCTGCAAAGGGGTGACAAAGGGGTGAAAAACATGAAGATACAAGCCAGCCTTCAATACCACCTATTCATAAACAATGTTGCAATGATCACATTCCTCAATATATCTAAATTTTTTGTTTTGTAACTACAACTAGCATTTTTTCAGAAAGGATATTTCAGTATTCTGCATATATGTATATTAATATAAATCAAGAAAAGGCACAGTTTCCTTCAGTGTACATTCTGTCAGACATAACACTACAATCACTGTATTTATGTCAGTTCCTTCAATCTCCTGCTTTAATGTGTGATATAAGGAAGAGAATTAGGAACAATGGAAAAGGTTCCTCACCAAATACATTCCTGAGTATTAATAATGCAAGGTGTTTTTAATGAAAGAATACATTTTCTCTGCTGCTCTTAATCTCTGTGTTAAGGTGAGGGCCTTTCCATCTAATGGAGGCTATAAAGACATAGAAAGGTCATGGCGGTAATAGACTAATCTCAATTATCATGGGCACTTCACAAAATCTTTCACACTGTGGAGCGTACACATGCACACGTTCTCTCATAGGCCTAACATTCCTTCTGAAACTGAAATGCAAATAACAAATGATGTAAGATCATTTGAATAAATACTGATGTTAAATGTTTCTCTGAACCTCACATCGGTGAATCAAAACCAATTCAATGCCCTGGTAAACTAACCTGTGTGTGAGCTTATGGTTGTACCTGCTTCATGAATGTCTTGGCCAACACTGAAGTGTGATATTTGCTCTTCTCTGGCTTGCAACATGCTCAAAAAACAAACAACAACAACAACAGCAAAAAGACAGAATTCTCCAGTGCTAGAGTTTACTTGAAAGTAGAAAAGGAAAATATGAAATACACTGAGATTTGATGCTTACCACAGACAGATGATACATTAAAATACTTTGTAGTTCTACAATTACAGACTGTAGTGCACCTGTTGTTCTGCATACTTTGTTTGGCCCCTATTACCCTGATCTTCTATGGTCAAGACCTCCACAGGACCACCGCAGAGCAAGTACGATTTGGGTGGTGGATCTTTCTCAGCATGGCAGTGACACTGATGTGGTGGTGTGTTAATGTGTGTTTCACTGGTATAAGTGGATCAGACAAAGGAGTGCTGCTGAAGTTTTTAAAGCTCTCAGGGTCACTGCTGGACTGAGCATAGTCCACCAACCAAAACAGCCAGCCTACACCATCCTGTGTCCACTGATGGACTAGAGATGACCAACACAAACTGTGCAGCAAAAGATCCGCTAATGTCTCTGGTTTTACATCCACAAGGTGGACCCAGGGGGTAGTTGTGTATAACAGAGTGGACAGTGAGTGGTGTTTCTATGTCTGAAACACTCGTACCAGCACACCACCATCACATCAGTGTCACTGCAGCGCTGAAAATGATCCACCACCCAAAGAATACCTGCTCTGTGTTGGTCCTGTGGGGGTCCTAACTACAACAAATGGATTTCGTTCTGCAATTGTAGAAATACAAAGTGCTTGTGTAAAGTAAGTGGAGTTGAGAGAATGGACAGTGGAATGAGGTGGTCATAATGTTGTTGTTCATAGTGTAATGAGCTCTGTTTTGTAGAAGGCCCATGTTTTATCTGAACTCCATATGTGTTGTTTCATAGACTGTTTGATTTGTTTGTTTTAAAATGCCAAAAACTAAATTTCAGTTCAGAGTTTTATGACTAGTGAAAGATTTACAGTGCAGCTTCAGAAACAGATTGTGTCAGAAACATCTGCGTGCACCAAAAGATCTATGTTGTCACAGAGTATGAATTTGGCAATCCTGCTGCTTTTGATCACAGACGGGTGTGTGACAGGTAATTGCTCAACCAAACACAGCCAGTGTATCCCACTGTGTGCATGAAGTGAACTTGCTCCTTCTGAAGGTGTCTGTATTCTTCTCCACTGTGACTCGGCATATTAATTATTAATCTTCCTATTTTTTGCCTTTTAATAGACTGTGATATTAACTAGTAAACCCTCTCATAAACATGTGCTGGTTTATGCAGTTCTGGAGGCTGGGAGAGTGTGGAGGCAAGTGAGGAGCTGCCTATAATGGATGACTCTCTTAATTAATTAATCTACACACCTGATCTTAATGAGCTGTGTCTTCAGGCTGTGGGTGCTCAATGCTGTAACTAATTAAGTTCATCAACGAGTTCACCATCACTTTCACTTTAGTGCCACACACACACTCACACACTGTTTTTCTCTTGCTGTGTTCACTGAAAATCACATGCAGGTGGAAAAAACCCACAGGAGTAAATGATAAGAAGATTCACCCTAATATATGCCGTCCATTTTTATTATAATTTAAATAAAGGTGTATTAATTAAATTAAATTATTACTTGATTATGGTTATAGACTAGATATGACTAAACTCCACATGGATATTAAATAGACTGCGAGTCTGGGCAAATAAAACTGGTAAATGATCTCCTCTCAGAATAGTGAAAGAAACAGAAGATCAACAAAATGAACAAAGAGAAGCATTGGATGTTATCAGTGTTTTTTCAGAATATATTAATCATGATTAATTACCATATTTGAAGCTAGCCCAATAGAAAATAATGTGGTAAATAAATTACGGTCTGAGGAAGAGCACGGTTGTAGGGCCTCCTAGCAGAATTTGCCTCAAAATCATATTGTTTATTAACGGGTCTTTTGTCTAAAGTTTCATTATAATCCAAGCTTATGTTGTTTATTATACGTTTTTCCCAATTTTGCTGAGTGCAGAGTCTACTCTGTTAACTAAACGGGGAAGATACTTTGTAAAGAAGGTCCGTTTTATCCTGAATTTATGGGAGAATTTTGTGTGTATCCATATGTGGAAGCATTTAATTGCCCATGTACAGGTATGTTTATATGTGTGCATTTGTGTATATTTGTGGATGAGAATGAGAGAGGGTGAGCCCTGGGGGCTGACACTGAAGGTGACTCCCACAGCATTAACCTTGAGAGAGAGAGAGAGAGAGAGAGAGAGAGAGAAAGTAAGTTTATTAAAATGAATTTGAGGAGAGGGGCAGTGGCTGACAGCAGCATAATTAAATGTGGAGTGTCAGCAGTAATGTATGCTGCACGGCAGGAGCGAGGGTGTTTTTGTGTGTGTGTTTGTATGTGTGTGTGTGTGTGTGTGTGTCTGAGTGGAGGCAAGGCTTGTCGGCTCAGGGGTCAGCAGGCCAGCAGGAGCAGATAAGGACAAAGCAGTGTCTGGCCCCTGTCTCTGACAGAGACAGACATGCATGCTTGTGTGTGTGTGTGTGTGTGCGTGTGTAATAGAATGCTGATGTGTATACTTGCCTACATAAGAAAGGGCTGTGGCTTTGTAGGAATGGCTAAATAAGTAACAGTAAGATAAAGCAGATCAAACATGTGCAGTATGTCCTGTCCTGTTGTACTGTGTGTGTACATATAAACAATGTTTCAGATTCATCTGAAGATACATAAATTCATTTCTGTGATGCTCGAACAACCAGCAATAGACCAGTTTGTAATTGAAGGCAGGGTGTTTACCAACCCCCACCACCTCAATCTCTCTCTCTCTTTCTCTCGGCTCATTGAATTTAGCCGTTGATCCATGTGGTCATTGTGGTTTATGTTCCTCACCCTTCCCCTCACTTTCTCTCTCTGTATTGGAGTCCAATTTTGATGAAAGATGAGTATGTTGTGTCTGATCACCACTCTTCAGCCCTATGCATACGTCCTTTCATTTCTGACTGATAGACTTCACAAAGTCGGGTAGTAACCTGATCGTTTGGTCAGACAGCACAAACACACTCCTTGATGTTATTTACTATAAAGTGGGGAATTACTGTGAATCTGATATTAGAAATAGTTTTTAAAAAATGATTCTATCTGTGCACACTACCATGGATTCCCAAATGATCTGATTAATCTGTACACACAGAAAACAATCAGATGATTCATGGTCAGTATTTGGCTGTGCTTGAGCCAGCTCTGATCTCAGCATGTCTTGCTAATTTAATGGAGGAAGAGGAAGAAATGAAAGAGGCTAAACATCACCACATTTATTTCACTAACCAATCTGGAATAAAGGAGAGGACCACAATTTGGTAAATCCACAATGAAGAACTCACAATATAAAACATTAGTGTGTGTGTGTGTGTAGGGAGACACAGAAACCACAGACTTGTGTATGTTTTATTTAACACAGTATCAAGATGTTATGTGAGTCTGAGGTAGGTAATGTACATTTAATTCCCTCTGTGCGGCCGTGACGGGAGCTGCACTTTAATATGAATGATAAACAAAAGGTTGAGAGTAAATTCTATATGAAATTTAGCCTCTGGGCTTCTTCTCAGTTCTTTCGGTCTGGGCTTTGTCTACTCTAAATGCAAAGCTTTTTTTTCCTGTAGAATTGGTTAATCCAGTTGTGGGCTGGTCTCTGGTATTGGCGGCCCGCACAGCCCTGCTGCTAGCCCCCCTCATTACTCTCAGGGAAAAAAGTGCTAAGTAGCACGACAAGCTCGGCTAGTCACGGCGGATCACTCTGTCAGAGCAGGAGAGCACCGCTACCAGTCACACTGCAACAAATAGCCAAGCCTGCTCCTCATACACAGAGAGAGAGAGAGAGAGAGAGAGAGAGAACGAACATGCAAGGGGTCATAACTCAGGCCCCACGCTTCGATCACTCGCCCCACTATTACCTTCCCTAGCAAGGTCACACTAATCAACTCAATTACCAGTCCTCTCGGACATTTTCATAATGTTTTCTGCTAGTTGCTCTCCTGTGAAAATGACACAGTCTTGGCAAATTAATATCATTACTATTCGCGCTTAATGGTGCAGTGATACTTTTTTATTTAAGATCGAGTCCCGGCAACGACCTCCACCACTACAGAGAGCGAGAGAGAGGGGAGGGATAGAGAGAAAAAGAGAGGGTGAATGAAAGAACAGAGGAGAAAAGACAAAAACATTTTTATGTTTTATCTTTTTGAATGAACAAATGAAACAGAAGAATAAGAAGAAGAATAATTTTTCACATATATTTATTTAAGAATGTCCTTGCATGATTATTTACTTTTTTTCTTTGTGTTGTTGTACAGTGTAATCGTTGATTACATTTTTATTTTATTTTATTACCCCTTCCACCCCCAAGTATATTGTACATTATTCAGTTCTCCACAAAAACTAAATCTGTGGTTTAGCAGCCTGTACTTTGGCTCAGCATGCACATGAACCAGTGTCGGAGTACAGATGTAGGCAATGTAAAAAATATGGACGATGCTATCTCGACACACAAGTTCTGTTCATGAATGTACTTTAATATTATTGCACATTTACCTGTTCCCAGTGGAAGGGTTAGCATTTCATACTGCCATCTTTTTTTAGTGGACTGCGAGATTACTCTGACAATCCTGTGTAGTGTTAGCCCCTCAATCTAAATCACCAATCACCAATCTAAATTATGTTTTGATTTACCCACATCTCAGTGAATACAAAGGCACAGAAATTAAACCTGAGTGAGATGTGCTCCAAAGTCCAAATAATAATCCAGTGAAGGAATATTAGGCAGTGCAATAATGGGAATTGCTGGTTTGCTTGAGATAGCTTTTAGCCTAGCTTTCACTCCTCTGCTCTTGCCTCACTTTCATGTCCTGTCACA
The DNA here is from genome assembly GCF_029633855.1 of Hoplias malabaricus. Taxonomy (NCBI): domain Eukaryota; kingdom Metazoa; phylum Chordata; class Actinopteri; order Characiformes; family Erythrinidae; genus Hoplias; species Hoplias malabaricus. The sequence goes on from NC_089803.1 coordinate 33,410,929, forward strand.
CAGCTTTCAGGGCATAATTTCTGGCATATTTCTAGGCAATCATCTGCTCTCACTGGGACCTGGTGGACATAGCAAACCAAGCTAAGTTGGCTTAGTTCCCCTTGGCAGTGATTCATGTCATATTGCCCATTTTTTATGCTAAGAAGAAACCATCGGTCATGCACACACCCTACCATGAGAAAACCTAATGATGAACCTATGATGTGTGTTGAATGACCTCCGTGGTAAAGTTTGAAAGCTTATGTTCATTTCTTATGACAAGGTGATGGTGAACATGTTTCTAAGCATAGCATTTATTGTTGTATGCTCTTATATTTAGCCAAACTTTTCTTGTAGTCACTTTCTACAAGAAAAGTGTAGTCAGATTATGAAGTGGAGTGGTTGGTTGTATGTGCGTAAATGTGTGTACAAGCCTTTTGACTGACTCTCTGAGTCATAGGAGTGATAATAGCTTTATTATTGAAGACACCCCATGAGCCCCACTAATGAGAGATTGTGGAGTGTGTGGGTGTGAAGGAATTCTACAGGACAGCACAGTGCTCTCCCAGCACAGGGGGCCTTTTGAGACCAATTAGAGTGGCAGGCACTGTGGACAAGCTCACACCTGTCTGTGGCCTTATTATTACAACCGTGCTGGACTGGGATTGGTTTATAATTCCAACAGCACTGAAGCGGGATTGGCTGGTTATTCCAGAAGTAGTGGACTGGCATTGACTGATAATTCCAGCAGTGCTTGACTACGACAGGTGAATATTTCAGCAGTACTGCTCTGGGGTTTCTTCATTATCACAGCAGTACCGGACTTGGATTGTTCCAGTAATTATTTCATTATACTGGACTGGAACTGGCTTGTTATCCCAGTGCTGGACTGTGATTGGCTCATCATTTTAGTAGTCCTGGATTGGTCCTGGTTGATGATTCCAGCAGTTCTGAACTGAGAACAGCTTTTTATTGCAGCAGTACTGAAGTGGGACTGTCCCTTTAGTAATTATTATGGTAATACCGGACTGGGACTCTCAACAGTGCTGGACTGGGATCGGCTCATTATTACAGCAGTGCTGGACAAGCACTGGCCGATTATTCCAGCAGTGGTGGATTGGGGTTAATTAATCTTTTCCTGAAGTGCTGGACTAGATTGGCTCAGGGAATGGATAAAACACCAACAGGACACTGATGGCCTTATTTTTAGAGTCCTCAGCAGGAGAACATCATGTTAAAGCCTTCAGGATTTCTATAAAAACCCTGACAAAGATATTTGACCACTGACTATTTCAATCATATCATGAAACACAGCTTGTCTGCAACTATATGTATTGCATTTTTTCTGATATAAAGAGCAAACCTGTCACCCGGAGTTAACACATTACATACTAATAGCTACATTATTATAAATAGTACTTGTTGAATAGTATGTTATGATTAATAGTTGAGTAATAAGCCTGGGGATTGAAAGGTTAATGGCAGAGTTCTTGGTTCATTACTGGGCCTGTCGCACCGGACTCTGCTTTCAAGGACACATTTCTCTGCGCTGTGGCTTCACTCTTTGAATCATGGTTGATGGTTGAGTTTAGGAGATTTTGAAGTGGACATAGGTGCGCAGGGTGACGGAGTTCCAAGTGAAAGCCTTTGCAGCCTGAAGCAATGCACAAGCGCCAGACCACTGTCCTTTTCTCCAAACCCCTTTATTCTAGAGACCCACCATCATTACTGTGAGTAGAAATGAATAAGGAGGGTTAAATAGCTGCAGATTTTTTCCTCCTTCAAAGATCTTTGAGCACAGAAGAGCGTACGCCCAATAAACCCACACCCCTCTCATGTTTTATTCAAACTCTTTTATATTAGAACATGGGGTGCTAGCACCGCGTTAAAAAAGAGCTCTAAGCCGATTTTCACATTCAGAAAAGCCCTTTTAAATCTCATCCCCATGCAAGAATTCTCCCCTTTTTACAACCTTTTTTTAATGAATAGATGTCCAATAAGGGCTTTTATTGTCTTAGCATATGTTGCTTTTATTAGGTGAAAATAATTACGTTCTTCGGATCACCTCGGAAGTCCTTTCGGAAGATAAAAATGAGATAGTTTCACAGTGACTGCACAAGTCCTTCTGAGTTGGGTCGTTTTCCCCCTGGGTGCTTCATGTCCTAACACCCCCCCCCTCCCTCCCTCTCTCTCTTTCTCGCTCTTTCACTCTCTCTCTCGCTCACTCTCTTGCTCGCACGCACACATTCACCCCTCCCCTTTAATTCTTCTCACCGTCAACCAGCCCCCCCTCCATTTTCATCCCACCCTGAAGTGTGACAGGAGGCACTTGGTAACTGACACACACTTGATCTTATCACACATAGTGTGTGTGTGTGTGTGCATAGAGAGGGGCTTGTGACTGATAAATGATTGTCACATGAACATTGTTTATTTCCTTGTCCGATCTGGCAGTCCAGCTGTGTCCTTTTTCTACAGCTCTCTCTCTTTCTCTCTCTCTCTCTCTCTCTCTCTCTCAAACAGCATGTGATTAACCTCTGCAGTCCAAGCGCTCTGTCCTCTTCTATCTATTTCTCATTCTCTTCTTTTCCCTCTCCTCTCCTCTCGTCCTCCGCTCCAGCCATTCTTCCAGATTGTTGTATTACCCCAGCGCTCGAATGGTCATTGGAGACTAAGGATACAGGAGCCACGACTAGACAGCCCAGCTGACCCTGCTCCTGTCGTGAAAACTAAAGATGATTTTAAAGACCAATCATTATTTTGTATGCTGTGTTTCATTAGTTTAGTTGTTAATGTTGTTTTAACTTTGTTCTTCATATTTTCCTCATCAGATCTCCTAAGGAAAACAAAGGCCAGACTTGTCTATGGCTAGAGCTTAAAGCTCGGGTGGATCTGAGTGCTGTGCTTTGTGCCATACACCTTTTGAACATGAACATTATTAGTCACCCTTGAGAAAGTGAGAATGGCTTTGTGGGAATGGGCCTGGCGCACGCCGGCATCAGTAGAATGAGGCTCAGGGGAGAAGGAGAGCGCCTTTTCCTTTTCCATTACACACAGGCCTGCGCCATAATGAAGGCGATTTTAATAGGATTTAATGCATGTGGTGGGGCAAGGTCCTGCTACCTTATGGCCCTGACAAAGGAATACGAGAGTGTAATCATGAAGGTTCATTTAGCGCCGGGCCTCCACACACATTGATCATCCCCTCTTCCATTCGTCCGTTCTGGTCATATGGCCAGATGGAGAGAGCGAGAGAGAAAGAGAGATGGAGAGACAATGCTGTAGCAACACCTTTCTCTTTCTCTCTCTCTCTCCCTCTCTCCCTCTCTCAGTTTACACAACTCACTTCAGATGTGACCTAAATTTAGCATAAAGGCCTGCTAAAGCCTATTTGAATGGCTCACTAAACTTTGCCATCTTTAAATGGAAAATCGTTTGCCCACTCAGCTGCCTCCGAGAGGGGTTTACAATTTTCCCCCTTCCCTTTAGTGGAAGGAGCAACAAGAGTAAATATGTAGTTTCCCTCAGTGTTGAATGATGGATGAGTAATCGTTCATGCGTCACCGAGGCTTTGAATGGCAGAAATATCAGGCCGGCCATGCGCTTGGTAATAGCAGTGCTCTCTCGGCCGTCTCCATCAGCAGCCCAGCTGTATGTGGGTCTGGCAGGAGCGGTGAAGGTGGAGGCAGTGTTGTGAGCACCACGGCTCTCACACACTGCTGTACGTGTTTATGCTCCGCCACATTATCACTGTGGTTCTCTGAAGAGCAGCCGCTTTGGCCCCTCTCTCTGCACTGAAAAAGGACTATTAGGTGTCTTTTTTTTTTTTTTTTTTTGGGTAGGGCTGTGGGCCACGATGTGTGTGTGTGGTGTGTTTTGTGGTGTAAATCCTCTAGCTGGCGGTTGATTGGGCAGAGAGAATGGACGGCAGGGGTATTTACCCTTTACCCAGCATCCCCCTCACAGCTGGCTGGAGCACGCTCAGATGGGCTGTCGCTTCACTGAGAGCACCAGCACTGACTGCTAAGGTAAACAAGAAAAAAAGGAAAAGAGGAGAAAAGAGAGGAACTGTGTAAATGACTGCTAGGCCTGGCCCATGTTGAAGGAGGGAGGGAGGATCATGTTCATGTTGCTTGAGTTAACTCTTTCAGTGTGGAGTCAGGGGGTCTGCTTATTTTCAGCTGCACTCTGTAAAATGACAGTTAGGCTGTTCCTATTGACCCCATGGTGAAATATTCAGTGTAATTTAATACTCATTGGAAAAGAGAGCTGGCATTTTCAGATGGTGTAATTAATGCTGTAACGTTTGGAAATAACAGTGAGTGTTCTAAGGAATATATATAAACGACCAACTACAAGAGTGAAAAACTGAAACGTCAGGCCGCATACAGGCCCTCGCAGTTTAAAGAGTTACTCTTCCATAAACTAGGGCTTAGTCTGTATCCGGAAAAGCGGCTCAGGATGTTCTTGCTGTTCCCTCGGTGCGGGCCCATGTCACGACCGCGTGTGACTGTGGTGATGTCAGGCAGATTACGGGCTACCGGAGGTTCATTGTGTCAGGTTTGCAGAGCGCTGTGTTTCTGTGCAGGGGAAGTGATGACGCGGCAGATAACAGCGGTGACTCAGGGGCTGCGAGCATGGTCAGAGGTGACGCACGGCCCAGCAGCTGGCACTTTCACAGGCTTTATTTACACAGCTCGGTCAAGCTGTTAAGAAGTGTGGGAAAAGATGCTGAGAAGCTGCATATAACACATCAATGCAGAGGACTGTTAGGATTCATCAGAGATGAAATGAACAATGAACCACAGGACATCTGTTTACAATGATTATTTATTAAATTTAAAATATCTTTAGCACAGATTAAAAATCAGACACCTCCAACTATCATGATCATCATGAATGAAAAATAAACATTCCTAAAAAACCAGTCCCTCTTCCTTCATAGGATACAACCTCTCCTTTATAGAATAGTCTTTCATTTGAATAAAAATGTACATTTCAATGCACAGGGCTGAGGCAAACCATAATACTTTTGGGTTTTAATAAAACCAGCCACTGCATGACTGCATGGTGCTGTGTGTTAAATAATCAAATAAAAATAAACCTGAAACATGAACTGTTAGTGCTTTAGAACTCTCATTCAAAATCCTAGCCTTAAGTGCTTCTTATAAAATAAAGAAAAACTTCTCCGTCTAGTTCCTTTATTAAAGACTTTGTGTCTGGCACTGAAAGGAATAAAGGACCAGTGTTGTTAATAATGCACATCGATGCTGCAGTCGTCGCTGTTATGGCTGGACCTGTTAAACGGATTAACACCATGTTAAATAGAATTTCTCTCTTTTTTAAAATGTATATTGTTTTCACATCAGTAGACACGTTTATCTGTAACCGTATTTAAGTTCCAAGTTCTGTGGTTGTTCCCCTCTGGTCTTTTTTTGCGTGCATTTGCCTCAACCCTACCTTTACAAATTTCAAGACAGGTTTACAAGGAACAAAACACAATGGGGATGACAGCCGAAGGAACCACTTACAGTAGCTAGAAAACCAAAACAAAAATAGCACAATTTCCACGTCCTTTATGAGCGGATAATTGTTTAACATTTTATTTTCTGTTTTTTTTTTATTATTTGTTTGTTTGTTTATGTTTTTGTTTGTTTTTTTGTTATTTAAGCACATGCCACATGAGATGTTGATTATAAAAGTACCTGAAATAATTGCTAGAATATCAGCATGCATAGCTGTTTGGTATGTACACATATTTACAGTGGTGAGCAGCTGACAGCGAGTTGGACATCTTTACATTTCTTGGATGATGCCTGGGGGATTTATGGCACTGTTTAAAAAAAGAAAAGGAAAGAAAGAATATTCATTGCATGCAGAATAATAACCTTTGTACATGAGGGGGGAAAAACCCATTTTTAACCATTATGATCACCGGTTTTAGCAGCTCTGCTACATACAGTAGATACTCAGTCTATACTGTCAGCACAGGTTAGGGAGTTGTGGCTTACATGTGGTCAGTACAGGGTAAATACAGTTAAGGGTCTGTGGTGCAAAGCACTAGAGGCCTACTGGGAGGACACTGAATAACAAAAAGGGTCTATATCTGTCCCAACTATGAACTGACTTCCAACATGAGACTTGGTACTGATGGGGGTGGTTATTAACTTACAGTATGTACAATAAATACAGTCGGATCAGTGTGTGCATTCTGGGGTTTGGAGGTGACTCATCATTATCTAAACACTCAAAGAATAGAAAACATCATTTACAGTGCCAAAGTTCCTGGAACTAATGCTGTCACCCGCAGAGGTCTTTTCAAAAATTAAATACACCTTAAACCTCCACTGTTTATTGCAAACTAAAGCTGTTAATTTAGATATTTTGCATGAGGTTTTCTTTTAGTGTGATACACAACGTAGTGGAAGACTTTGTACAGATTTATTAGCAGGGATCAAAGACAGTTTATTGCAGTCGCTTAAAGCTAACGGGTGAAATTTCAAACCGAGGTTACTTTCATTCAATTTACATCTTTGTCTTCGTATGATTGGAAATTTACTTTGAGATTTCAGATGTCTGACCTTCGTTTCAGTTGCTTTGGCTTGATATCAGTATTGCTGCAGAAATTACCAAAATGTTTTTTTTGTTTGTTTTTTGTTTTGTTTTGTTTTGGGTTTTTTTTTGTTGTTGTTTTTTGTATTTTTTTTTAAATAGAATTAAGAAGAAATCAATTTATGAAAAAGAAAAAAAATGCCCACCAAGGGCATGCACAGGTAAACAATACCGCAAAGACACATAAATGTACAATTTTTACATCAATATACATGGAGCACTTGGATAGCACCCCCACCCCATCCTCCATGGCACTCTCTCTCTCTTTGCTAAACAGAGCTGAGAGTGATAAATGGCTGCGGTGGGTGGTTCTGCATGTTAATGTGCTATCTCATAAAGCTTATCGCCCCAGAGGGGTCACTCAGGTCAAGTGGCGAGAGGTTGCGTGTAAAGAGCAGTAAGATAGCGCTCCTTTCATTGTGCCTGACAGGGCAATCTCACCTGAACTCCTGCACTAAACATAGAGCTAAACGGAGGACTTCTCGCCAGACTATTACTGTTCCACTGCTGAAGGGGAGAGGAAGAAATGTTTGGATGTTGGCTCTCTGCAGATCCATCACAGATCTATATTTAGCAAAAAGGCTTTTGAGAAGGATATGAGAAACGTAGATGGAAATGTAGACGAGGTGCGCCGCTCTAATAAAGCAAAAATGAGCCATGCTTCCTTCTGTGTAGTCAGTAAAGCTGTAATTCAGCCAGCGATTACTCCAATAAAGTCTTGTAAGCTGTCCACTAGCTCTGCGCTAGCCAGCTAGGCGGATCGGCGTGTATCTAGATTTCCTGGGACTTAGCCGTGTCTTCATCCAGCTTTCCAAATCTTCTTGGAAAAGACTAGACTAGAGCTTTGGGAAAGGGTTAAAGCGCTTTAGAGCTGCTTCTCCTCCATCTCATCCATTGTTTGGCTAAGGGACAGCGGTACACTAGCCTAGTGCTGAAATCACACTCCAACCCCATTAGCAGTGGATAATCTCAGTCACGCTAGTCTTCACCCAGCTTCATTACAGAGCGCATTAGCACTCCTGCGCACTCTTCTGTAATGGAGTATGGGCGCTAGTCTGGAGAGTGTTTGCACTGTTCCAATCTAGCAGAGGTGAAAACAAGGGCACGCAAAGAGGCTAGTGAGGAGTGGAGGCGGATCGGCATACATACAACACTTTCCAGCACTTAGACATTAGGATGATCTGTTTCGTTATTTTTGCTTCTACTTTGATGTATTTTTTTATCATTTTTATTTTTACTCGTTTCTATTAAGCCATAGTGTAAAATGCTCAGAGCATGTAACAACCTCTAGCTCAGGCCAAGACTGAGGGAGCTGCTGACAGTTCCCTTAACAAAGAGAGGATAGGTAGGATAAGGAAGAGAGGCTGAGTGAGAGAGGGGTAATTTATTAACTTCCTCTAACCTCTCTCCACCCGCGTGCTACAGCCTGACAAATGGCCTTGTGGAACAGTATGATGGTCCCTTATTACCTGCGCCCTCTTTGCTTAATCCAAAAACAAGATTTCCAGGCCGGTCGCACATGCAGTAAAGAGATTGATGAAGTGGCCTTGTCTGCATGGCGTGTAAATATTTGGCTGGGTGGGGGTGGAATGGTGGGGTTGCTTGCTGGGGACAGGGGTGATAAAGACAGCCAGGCAAGATGACAGGGTGTAGTGTGACACATAAGGATAAGCATTTACTGTCCATGTCATTACTGCATTCTGCTGTTCTGTGTATAGATACATATTTTTTTTCCTGCGTTCAGTGCATATACAGTTCGTAGGATTTCGTCCAATTTGTAGCATTTTCATTTTTTTCTAACATAAATATTCTTTTAGCAGACTTAGCTAAACGATGCAAACTTTCAGGACTAGAGAATGTTTTTACTTCTCTTTCTTCCTCCCCATTTTTAAAACTTAGGATGAAAGAAGGCAATGCTTTCTGCATATCACATTATTAAATGTAATTACCAGATGAGTAAATAGTGTGAGGCCTGGCTCTGCATAGAGAGTTATATGCCTGCGTGTGCTGCTAGAAAAGATTGAGTGACATTTTATATCCTTTCATATTTCCACCTTCAAATGTGTATTAACTTATCACTCCAAAAGCAGGTAAGACTCAGGAAGATGCATCCTTTTGATGTCATGTTTATTGACGCACTAACCAAAAGAACGTGCGACATCTGCGTACTTCAAAAGGCATTTGGTTTAACACACATGCACGTGCGTGCACACGCGTAGACACACACACATACACACACACACTCACAAACCACATTAAGCTTAGGAGGAGGGACTGAAGTTTGCTCACCAAATTTCTGGCTACGGCCTTGGCTTTCTTCCCGCAAGCACTCTGAGTGTGTGTGTGTGTGTGTGTCTGTGTGTGTGTGTGTGTCTAACGAGCACTCTGTCACAGACTTCACCAGCTTGGACTACAGCTGTTGATTCGTCCGCTTAAATGAGGCTGAGTCTTTGTACTGTGTGTGTGTGTGTGTGTGTGTGTGTGTGTGCATGCGCTAAAGCTAGTATTTAAAGAGCTGGGCGTCAGTGCGCATTTCTCTCAATGCCTGCCAGCCGATTGCTCCTAAACGTTGGCCTGCGCTTTTCAGCTGCGTTCGTGCAGCACCCGGCACTATTTGAAGATAAAGAACAGACCCATTTCATGTGTCTCCTATAGAAGTCAACTTTCTGCTGGAGTTGCCTGTGAAGCCACAGCGACAGCTTTCTACAGCAAAAGAGGTGGGGGGTGGTGGGGGGGAGTGGACATGAAAGAGGAGGGTGGGAGTGTTTGAGCTAGGCGTCTGCTCTAATTCTTTCTGACATGTTTTCTTATCCTCCCTCCATCCTTCCACCCCCTATCAAAAAAAACAAAAAAAAAAACAATTTGGACTCAGAGTCCGGCCAGACCCTCCTGTGCAATTAGCCCGCTAAAGCATAGGGAAGAGTCCTGCCCCCAGAGGACACTCGTGTCTGGACAGAGGTTTGTTTATGGTGTACACAGTGGAATGGAGACAAAACAAACTGTAGCAGTAACTCAAGTTGTATATTGTTGCTGTCTGAAAGTGGTAAATCCAAAACAGTCATTTCACTGGAGGTGAGGAAAAGAGTGTTTAGTGTAAGTAAAGAATTTTTATTCCAAGTCATTTTGGAGCAGGGCATCATCATGACGTTTTCACAAAATGTAAAGGACATTAGCTGGAAAATGGAGACAGATGTGAGCTGTGGGATATATGACTGGATACTTCATGCTGGTTGGTGTTGTGTGGACTGACAGGAGGTGAACCCGTGAATGAATGAAAAAGGAGATAGCTTTGCTTCTGACCCTAACGGTACGTCCGGGTATCCTTCATTAACCCGAGGTCTTGCGGGAGAGAGACAGGAGAACTTTTCCAAGACCCCACAGCCACTCACTCACTCAGAGACCACAACCTGTGTGCAGAAGTTAGAGTTGTGTTCAGCTCTTCAGTGTGTACTGTAGTCATGACGTGTAGTGTTTAAAGCCGCTGTGGTCTATTGCTTCTCTGCATGTGTGGATCTGTTCCAGCATGAGCTGGATATGAGCTGCATAAACAGTTTTGGAAGCCTCTCTACACTGTACTCGTCAACACGTCCTCAAAGGATAGTGCTCCTCCTATGTACAGTGTATGCGCCTGTACACTGTGTGTGTGTGTGTGTGTGTGTGTGTTTGTATGTATGTGTGTGAGCATGAGACTTGGCAGGAATGCAGCAAGGAGATATAAAGCCTGCCAAATTATCCTCAATTACAGCGTTTCCTCCCTGGAATTCATAAGAAAACACAGAGTGCACGGTGTGACTAATCTTTCGTTGGCATCATTGTTTTCTTGCATAAAGACATGAAGACAGTTGCATTCCACCTTAAATGCATTTACAGAATTCATTGCCATTTATAACCACTCTGCCTTAAAGAAGTCGACGTTGGCTCAGATTTCAGACTAGGATTTTGTCGGTCATCTACATGACAGCATGCAGGTTCTTAAAGCTGTGTCCTGTGTGCACTGGAGTTACAAAGTTTTGTATGTACACACACAGTCTCCATCCTCAAGCGTGTGTGAGGCTGTGGCTGAGCGTCTTATTTTATTTAATTTTTTTTAAGTCTTTCTGAGAGCTCCAAAGTCTTGCTCCTAGCCTTTAGCCAGATTAGACGGTCCTGTAGATGGTGTGGACGTCCTGGACCATACCCGTGTCTTCAGTCCTTTCTCTGCTGTGCAGGTTTCAGGCCTCTCTTGCTCATTTTGCTCCGACATAGTAACTTTGTTCTTGTGTGTTTTCACAGCAACAAGGGGCGGCCACCACGGTGTACTGCGCAGTGGCTCCAGAGCTGGAGGGACTGGGAGGGATGTACTTCAACAACTGCTTCCGCTGTCTTCCATCTTCACAGGCCCAGGAGCCCTCCACTGCCCTCAGCCTGTGGGAGCTGAGTGAGAGGCTGATCCAGGAGAGATCCACCAACCCTCAGCCAGTCTGATCTAATGACCCCAATGACCCTGTGACCCCCAAAGCCTTTCTACCCCCCCACCCCCACTTCAGGGTCACTTGCACTAGTTTCACCATTCTTGAGAGTTCTGTCGCCAGGAACTGGGGGGAACTGATATATAGAGATCATTAAAAAAACAGAAGAAAAGGGGAATATACAGTAGACTGTACAATAAAAAAGCTGCCAAAACCAGCCACATGACGGATCCCACTCCGTGTTTTGCGTGCTTGTCCTACACCTTCACCATCTACCACAGCGAAGGCTGGAGGTTGAAAATGTAGGGAGTGTTTTGTAATGTTCCTTTAAGTACGTTCCAGGCCACACTGAATTCCTCACATTTTGACCACATACGCTAGCGCTAAGAACACTGTACACTGTTCCCTAAACAACTAACACCAAGGCTTCTGGCTAGGGGCTGTAAACTAATACTAACTAAGTAAAGTATCATGGTCTAAAAAATAGAATGTCCTCTTAAGGTTGGATTCTCCTTACTTTACTCTAAACTGCTGCGCTTTACATCACCTCTCATGGTCCATCTGTGTGTACAGACTGATGTGAATGAGTAAATGTGTGCCCTAAAGGTACAAAGAAGTATTGGAGGACAGGTATAGATGTGCTGTACATGATATACATACGAGTGTTGTAATGCGTTTTGTTTCTGAATGTTAGTAGAATTCATAAGCCCACCTTCCTAAAAACTCCAGATCCAAACAATGTTGAATGTTTACAAAATGCTATGCTAATGCTAATTACAATGAAGCAGCATCTCTGAGGAGAACAGGAGGGCCAGTGCTGGCTGAGGGAAAAAGTCTTGCAGTCTTTAGAAATTTCAGGTGGAGTTTTCCTCTTTTTTTTTTATTTTATTCTTTTTTTTATTGTCCTTTTTTGTAGAAGTGTTGGTTTAGTTTCCCCTGTGGTAGAAGGTGTACTTCTAGTTTTGTTTCACTGAGGGATCTGTCTGTAGATCTTTTGGTTTCAGGAGGAGGAATATCAGCACAAGGAGACAGAATGGTGAAGACTGAAGAATGGCACCAGGATTGATCCTCCCTTCCCCCCTCTCCATGTTCCTCCATTTCTCCCTCTTCTTTTTCTATCTGAAGGCTTTGATTTTGGAGAGGTTGTGCTTTGTGGCAGTCTTGGTGCCATGGGTCAATCTAAGCCATTAGCATTCCAGTGTAACAGGACCTGGACAGAGGAGAGAGAATGAAATAATCAAATGATTGAAGTTTAATATTGGCAGTGTTTGAATGAAAAAACTGTGATGATATTGCTGGATTTGATTTTCTACACAACAAATGATCACTAAACACACTTCTATTCTCTAATAAGAACCCATACAGCATTTTGGAAAGCGGTCTTTAATTTTTAAGAAGTATAAAGGAAAATACCTCACATCGCCAGTTAATTGCTGTGTTAGATTCTGTTCGGACCTGGCCATGGAAGCTTTGGTGGTTTATATTTATTTGCAGTAAACACCCTCATATTAAAGGACATGTCCTAAGTGCTTTGCTCATTGGCAACAGTTATTTAAACACGCCCTGAGTAAAACTCACAGAAAGGCCTCCACCTTGACAAACATGAAAAATCTTACAGAGAAGAGGACAGAGCAGAGCAGTGGCCAACACTGTGTATCTGAGTGTGTGTGTATGCACTGGTCAGTCAGTCAGAGCTGGGAGATCTGAGCTGCTCTGACAGCCTGCAGGCCCTCACGCCCTGCCTGTGTGTTTAGCAGCGCTTTGACCATGACCCGGAACAACTCCATAAACAAACCGCCTGTCACACACATTACTCGCTCCAGCAGAGTAATTGACACATCGAGAAACCAATCATACGGCAGAGCTGACCTGCATTTTCGTGCTTGGGCAGTCAGTGAAATCAATAGCGCAGACAGACAGCCGAGCCCAGACTCGGGCAAAACTCAACATACAACACAGCTGCAGCACAACAGAGATCAGAGACACCAAGTCTAGACTGTACTGCACTTTATTGGGCAGGCCCATTTGCATTTGATTATGTAACCGGACAGATAAACACATACATTACTCAGGATTTTCAGTTACAGTCATCATTCATCAAAATATGATTGCACACTTGGGGCCTATACACTGTGATCCAATCCTCATTCTCTCTCTCAAGCTGCATGTCTCCTGAGTGTCAGTGGCCCACCTCCCCACACACACGCTCACTATTCTACAAGGAACCAGCGAGACTGTACACACAGCGTCCCTGATCTGACATCAGCCCCCCACCAGATGGCCAGAGTGTTCTGAGAAAGCTGGTGTGTGTTTTCTGTTTTTGATTTTTGTTGCCAAGTGGAGAGACGAGCGGTCTTCAGAGACAAATGATCATTTGACCTTTTTTTTTTATTATTATTTCGGTCATGTTTGTACAAACGTGTCTGAGCAGACTCTAATTCTGACTTAATTCTGAGTGTTCTGTGCTCCTTGTGCGTCACCGTACCTCTGAGAGAAGAGAGGACACAGACTGGAGGCAGTAAAAATGTCACAGTGTAAGGGATGTTCTCCTGAGAGAATGAAGGAGGTATGATGTTGCTTGTGTTTGTGGCAGGATTCTGAGAGAGGTTTAGCTAATGGTGTGAGGTATGTAAAGTTGTAGCTGTAGTGTGTGTGTGTGTATGAAATTATAGGTGGGTGGGTCAGACATGCAGCAGGCTAGGGGCAGGTACAGTGTGAACATAGCTGTGGCGTTTCTGGGCCAGCCAGGTGTCACACTATATTGTTTGCAAATGACCTGAACATGGATCTACAAAACCCTCAACTCTCCCAGGCCCAGTGCCACCACCCTCACTCATCCCCCACCTCCTCCTTCCATTCAGTAGCTCACTCTATCTACTTCTACTTCTTTCTATTTAACACTCTCTCTCTCTCTCTCTCTCTCTCTCTCTCTCTGTGCTGTAAAAATCTCCACACTTTGTAAGATGTAGTTTTTTTTTTATCAGCCCCCCGTGGACCTACCCCCATGCCCTGACTACAGAACACTTGACCTACAAGAGAACCAAACCGTTTACAAATGTGTGTTAAACGAGTCCTGGGGACAAACAGAAAAAGAAAGAAAACAAGAAGCAGTAAATGAATGTTGACAGTCTGTCACAGGTGCCGAGGAGTTGGAGGATGAGCTCTGTGTCTGAGGGGCTGATGGGAGGGTACTGAGATATTGTAGGGTTATATGCAGTTATGTTGCTCTCTGTCTGCGTGTGTCTGTTTGTCTCGCTGCCGCTCAGTCTGAGAGGCTTCTGGGGAGAGCGAGCAGTCATCCAGCTGCCCCTAGCATAAACACCCATTTTAACCAGGCCTCTCCAGGCACGGTCTATGATATAATAAGTAACCCCAGCCTCAGCCCCAGCCCCAGCAGTGCAGCGAACAGATGAGCCCTGAAACAGGCCTTTCTTTTGCAGAGAGACTAAAATGACCTGATGAGTTGTGACACCTTGACTTGAAGGTGGCCATTAAACTGCACTTGTGTGGGTATTATAATCATTCATTCATTCATTCATTATCTGTAACCGCTTATCCAATTCAGGGTCACGGTGGGTCCAGAGTCTACCTGGAATCATTGGGCGCAAGACGGGAACACACCCTGCAGGGGGCGCCAGTCCTTCACAGGGCAACACACACACACACACACTCACACCTACGGACACTTTGGAGTCACCAATCCACCTACCAACGTGTGTTTTTGGACTGTGGGAGGAAACCAGAGCATCCGGAGGAAACCCACGCGGACACGGGGAGAACACACCAACTCACAGACAGTCACCCGGAGCGGGAATCGAATAGCTGTGTGACTTGGAGCTGTGTGACAGCGACACTACCTGCTGCGCCACCGTGCTGCCTGTATTATAATCAATTATAATAATATTTAGGGCTGGGAGTTGGGTTCGACAGTTGGGTAAGGTATTCAGTTTTAATTTTGAGATTTGGGTATTGGTTTTTATTTATTTTATTATCTCTTTTTAATTACTAATTCTTTTAATTTGGGATTTTAAAGCAGGTGTCAGATGCAGATTTTCTGAACCAACCAAACCTTTCAAATCTACACCAATGGAGAAAAACTGATGGTAGTATTCTTGCAAATTTGGCTCATATAAATACTAGAATTCTTCCTTTGGCTCACAGAGCAAGCTTCAGGAATGAAAAATGAATTAATTAAATAAATAAATAACCAGTTTGTTATAAAAAAAAAAATACAGAAACCAGAACTGGAATCTGCTATTTTAATTAATAACTTGCGCACCATGAGTAATAATCTACCCCCGACCACAGCGTGCTTTCCTTGAGAATGTGGGCAGCCAGTGCGTCTGAGCGTGAGAGGAGATGGATCACAAAAAAAAAGGAGGAGGATCACTAAGCACCAGTAACATTTCTTTAGTCTCTTTGACCATCCCTTTGGCTCATTGTGCGTGAAGGGGTCAATATTCGGCCAAGTCCGAGTGGTGTAATGGCTAAGGTTCCTGATTGATTGGCAATGGGAGCCAGACATTGATGACCATGAGGATGGTCAATGTCAGCAGAGTCAGGCTGCTCCAGAGACGCAAGAGGATGGAGGCAAACTGTCCACAGAGGGGACGGAAACCCCCTCAACCAAGCTGTTACATTTTAAACTGATCTGTAAAAGGCCTTCATCATGTAACTCCTCTCTTTACACGCTGTAAGAGCAGCAGCACACTGATCTCTGATCAGCAGGAAAGACCTGCATCTCCAGACGCCGTGCAGTGCAGCTAAAGATTTCTTTTGTATTTAAGGCACTGAAGGATTCATGAGGGGGATGTTTTTCTCTTTTTTTCAGCAGAAGCTGGCAGTCCTCCGAGGTCTCCCCCACAAAGCCTTATAGATCGCTGTATCGGAATCATTTGATAGTTAATCAATGCATTTTCTTTCAGCACTGTGCAAGAAGAGAGAGGTTGTTTTTCAAAGACCAACCTTGAACCTGCATGCAGTAAATACACTCTTCTACACACAGGGCTCTTCTAGTCCACTTACAATCCATGGACACAGTGCCAACTGTCGTATTATAATTCTATTTCTTATTGGATCGTCTTATAGTAGTCTCTGTTTCTGCACTGGAGTTCCCCTGTCCTGGACATTCTGGTGTTTCCCTGCTCTAATACACTTCATCCAGCCCTTCCTTAGCTGAAGTAGTTGTGTTAGAGCTGGGAGATATTAAAATGTGCAGGACAGGGCCACTTCAGGAGCAGGGTTTGTTAAAAACTGCCCAAAACACTGATTCCATTATCATCATCATCTTTTTACGGTTTGAAAACAGCTGCACTTCACAGTGTGGGAACAATATTTCAAAATGAATGGACTGAGTGAATTAATATAAATTCATCATAATGGCAATCAAGGTCTTGTTGGGACACTAACAGTATGATTATAGAGAAGTGATGTCCTTTACCCAGTGTGTGATCTACTCAAGTGTGAATATGATGCTGCTGAGCTGTAGAGGGTGGATGAGATGAAGGTTACAATGTTACTATGATGTAATGTGCTGCTTCTCTCTGAACACAGAGAGAGATAGAGACAACTTACCCATTGCCTCATTTAAGCCCAATATATGCTCTTTCTGTGAACCTACGCCGTCGGCAGTGCGTCAACACAAACCCCCTGAAATCTAACTACACATCACATCGACGGAAACGACAACAACTGTGATTGGTCAGTAGTTGGACGGGCATTGTTTATGTTGAATCAAAGAAGTCCAGAAATTCCTCCCTTCCACACTAGAGACTGCAGACGGCAGCAAATTCATAGTGAGAGATTTCCTCAGACGTGATGTGGATGTCAGCGTGAATAAAAAGTTTGAACAAAGGAAAAATACGAAAGCAGAACCATGTAGTAAAAACATGCCGGCTTTGTCTTTGTTCCATTCCTAGCACCTCATGTAAACTCTGCTCTGTCCCAAACAATGACCTGCTCCCTAAATAGTGCACTTAGAAGATTTAAAAAAGGAAACTACTACACCACTACATTGTGTACAGGAAGATGTTGGAGATGCAGCTCTAGTGTTTTAAAGTGACAGTCTCTATCCCTCTCTCTGGTTCAGTTAAACAAACATGTGTCTCTATCTGATGAGACTGGGATTTAGCTAGATCTGTTCACTGCTCCTCTGCCCCTCACTATACCTTTTTAACAGCTCTTAACACATTCAGAACATGCCGTTATAGACCACCATACACGCCGTTTTACTCGATACATTTCTTGATTCAAACTGGTCTCTGTTTATACACTGCTCTTTGTTTTGCTCCAGTGTTGATCAGAGGAAGGTGGGACTCCCCTTTTCAGTCTTGGTTCCTCTCAATGTGAGATGAGTTTTTCCTGTCATTTTCTTGAGCCGTAAAGTGGCTTTGTGACCACAACAGCTGTAAAATGTGCTCTATAAAAATTGTTGAAACTTTAAATTTCTGTTAAAGTTTAAAATGTTATTCATAAAATGTAACATTCATAAAATATTAATGCTAATTTTCCTCCATAAAAAATAAGAATAATAAAAAATTTTTTAAATTGTAGGTATGCAGAGGTAGTGACAAGAAAGGGGTGGTTGGGGGTTGGAGTTATGACATAATGTCCCCGACCGAAGCTATCATCAGTGCTCATTAATGACAGGCAGTAAATGGCGAGCTGCTCTCTGACCTGTGTGGATCGTCTCCAGTTTAATCAAACGCAGGGCATCTACTGCTGCTTCTGCTCCACATCTGTGACTGGAACGTACAAGCTGCTCAGACATACTGTAGACCAGGTGCTTAATATCTGCACTTCATGGAGCAATTACAGCACCAAAATGAGCTTTTAATTCCACTTTATTGGCCCAGTATTGCTGCTGGTGTTTAGGGGTTTTTTTCTCCTTTTTTTTTTTTTTTTTTTTTTTTTTTTTTTTTTTTTTAAATATCATAATTAGTTTTCAAAAGACTGGTCGACCTCATTCCGCTCTACAATACCCCATGGCTTTGAACAATGCTTGCTTGTGGTGAAGCTGTGGGTTTGCAGAAATGGCTGTGTTGCTCCAGAGCATGGCTATAATAGCACAATTGAAAGCTTTGAGACAGCTGGCTATAGACACTTATTGCTAGCGGCTGAGAATGAGTGTAGCCAAAAAAAGAACATATAATATTGTGGTATTTTTGGTTTTATAGTATTGTTTTAGAGCTGTGGGAACACTCAGAGAGAACACTGATTTGTAAAAGAGTTCATAAAGCTACTAAGAAAATGTGTACTGAGAATTTACTGTGCTTTATTATTGTGTTTAGTACTGATCCTAGAAGCGTGCAATATGGATGATCAATAATCTTCACCATGAGTATATTTGTTGTATTATACCTCTGAAATTAATATTGGCGGACGGAAAATAATTATGGCTTATCCTAAAAGTTTCATTGGCTTAGTGACCTGCGAAATGCCAAAGTGTGTAGATATTTTTAACGATTCCAATCAGTCCTATCGCTCTCGGAGGATACACTCGATAGATACGTGCGGGTGGGAAAATTTATCATCCAACTGCCAACCATAAACTACCATCTCTCCAGCTCTGGAGATTAGCATGTGATTAAAATGTAGGTCAATATTTATTAGGTGCTGTTATAAAGTCAATGTTAGTTCTATGAAATCCAGTAGCTCACTCTAGTGGGGTTTATGACTTTGCTGATAGGTTTTTAGGCTCATTGTACATATTGACAATTTGTTAATGGGGGGAAAAAAATTAAATTCCACTCACTAAGAAGAGAAAAAAACATCTCTGTGGCACAGAGGTTGGGTTTTGATGTTGTAGGGAGGAAAGGTCTGTTAGTGTGAAGTTGATCTAGCATCTGTTGCTGAAGGTTTTAAATATAATAATATAAATAGCACTTACTTAATTACTGCTGTGAAGGGTACGTTATGGCAGCGCACATACAGAAATATACAGGTCAGTACTGTAAATATTCATTCATTCATTGTCGGAAACCGCTTAGCTAATTCAGGGTCGCGGTGGGGCCAGAGCCTACCCAGAATCACTGGAACACACCCTGGAGGGGGCTACTGTAAAAAATGCAATAACTACAGTAAGATAGTGATGTACATATACAGTATTCAGGGCAGAACTAGTACTGGAGTGTCAGGAGAGTGCAAACGTCCAGTGAACATATTAATGTGATTCTTCTTTGGTCACAGTGAGTGCACTAGAGTTAAACCATGTGTGCAGGGACATTACTTCAGGAATTCATCTCTATCCTCACTTGTCATTGTAGGTGTAATATTCCACATAAAAGGCCAGGCTCTGCTTAGACACATTGACCTTGTGAACCTTGAGTTATTCCACTCTTCCTTTGTGCGGAGGACGAGGTGCGAGGGAGAAAAAGAGGAGAGAGGACTCATACCTGCCACAGCTTTCAAGCAGCAGGAAAAACGAGCACTCGAACTGAAGTACAATTACTCCCTTCTGTCTGAAGATTCATCATAACGAGAGCAGAGGAGAGAGGGAGGGAAGGAAGGAGGAAGAAAGAGGGAAGAAAAGTGCTTGAAATACCAGGGTAAAAAAAAAAGACAAACCAAGAAAGACTGGGAGTGAGAGAGAAAGGGAGTGACGGGTAAAAAATAAATGAGAAAGAAGAGGAAAAAATGATGGGGAGGAAAAGTGCTCAAAAAGAGGCGAGATGGCGTCCAAATGGTGGAGCGAGAGAAGGAGGGAGTGAGGGGGCAAAAATGAATAAGAGGAAAGAAACAGAAAGGAAGGAGAGGAAAGGAGCTTGAAGAAGTGGGGGTAAGGGAGGAAGAAAGCAAAAGAGTGGATGGACGACGACAGGAGGGAGCGAGGGAGGGAGGGAAGAATGCAGGGAGAGGTGGAGGAGGTAAAAAGGAGGGAGAAGAAAGAGGATTTGTCAGTGTGCTTTAGAGTGCGGCTCAGAGCTAAAGGCTGAGGTGGCAGTAATGAAACATTCATAATCGGCACAGACACGCTCCAACACACTCGCTGACACACTGTTTAACCACCGCTGCCACTCCAAGGTCACACACACACACACACCTGAGCATGAGGGAACAACCCAGACCCCCTCTCTCACCCACACACACACTTCTGCCAGTTCCAGAGACTGAGGTTCACACCCCAAAACCACTCATAAAAAACGAACCCCCTAAAACATACTTCAGCTTATGGGATCCCCTTGGCATTGGGGGCAAATATGAACTCCTACCTAATCTAAAGAGGAGAGTTCTTCCACAATGCAGTGGGGCTACAATAAACTCACTCTTGGTCCAAGTGTGTGTGTGTATGTGTGTGACACTGTCACTGGCTCCTCATTAGAGTGCAGGTTAACAGCCACCTCCAGCCGCCATGTTAGCTTGGAAAGCTCATTTTTCTCCACCTTTTAAAGTTGTACCACTGCACCAATCGATAGCTATCAAAAGTATTACATAAATAGATTTGTCACAGCCACATAAAGGACTAGCAATTTAATCCGGCTTGTTAAGGCTGCCACAGAGAATAGATCTCTCTCTTCTGCTCTTCTCTCTCTCTCTCTCTCTCTCTCTCTCTCTCTCTCTCTCTCTCTCTCTCTCTCTCTCTGACTCTAAAGTGTGTTACAGTGGAGATTGAGAGTGTGTATACATGTGTGTGTATGTGAGAGAGACTGCGGTATGGTCAGTTATATCCACCATTCTCAGGTTATTTGGCCTGTGGGCTGTGTTTGGGAAAAAGACTGTCCGTGTTTCTTTAATAATGTCTCACTCACTCAATGTCACATATTTTTACAAAATATTAAACAAACGTATGCGAAGATTGGGCACTTAATGGCCAAAGTATGAAGTGCAAAAGTCAGAGGCAGGTGTCCACCCACCAATTAAAGCAAATGAACTACCACAACTGGAGATAACAATGTTTGTAATATGTCATAAGTAATAACTGACCTTTTTTACATGACACTAGCTACACTTTACATGTGAAAATTTCATGATTAAAGGACAAATAAAAAATGTAAAAAGCACCAGAGATTAAATGAGTGTGTGTGTGTGTGTGTGTGTGTGTGTGTCCATTGTAAATGTTGTTTGTGAGATGTGGATTTACACTTACTGGAAAACCATTCTTTTTTTTTGACTTGTAGAAAAAGTCTTTTAAAAAAGACTTTGTAAAATATGTAATTGATACTCAATGTAAACTGGTGTACCGGTTTCCTCTCTCATCTTTTTCTTTCCCCCTCTCATTTTCTCTGGCTCTCTCTCCTTCTCTGTCCCACACTTTCTCTTTCCCCCTCTTCTTCCTTCTCTGCTCCTCCCAGACTCTCTCTCTCTCTCTCTCTCTCTCGCTCGCTCTCTCTCTCTCTGCTGCTTATGATGTTACTTAATGATGTGTGTGAATGTGTATCACCCTTAAACAGTGTTTTTGTGCGTGGTTCAGACCTCAGGCACACACACACACTCGGCTCGCTGCAGTGTGCTTTGAAGTGTTAAACTCCCTCAGCGCGATCCCTTAACTAAAGAAAACAAGCCAAACAACACTAACAAGAGACAAACTAAAGAATTAGCTCAACTGACAACCACTATTTAGAGCTCGTATTAGAAAACAAAAAACACCTGCAGCAAGATGCGTTTTATCTCTGAACCGCTCCATGCAGCTGAGACCTGCTTCACATACTCCAGGCCTGCCAACACACACACACACACACACACACACACTCCTGCAGGCCTCTGTTGGTGTGTTTAGTAGGGAATGTCCGGACTGTACACGGCGCCTGCAGTGTATATTAAACCAAACAGCATCATACAGATTTCCTGACTTGCGCTCAGTGTTAATGTGTGTATGTAGTAGCATGCTGGTTTGTTTAGCCTTTCATCGCGCAATGAATCATGCATATCCACCTGTGGTTCACATCGTTCTGGACTGGCCATTTCCGCCTCTCTTTCGCTTGATCATGCCTTTGATACATAATTCATTAGTAACATATTTCATTTATGGGCCGTGTGATCACTGGACATCACTTTAATTATTATGCATAATAATTTTACGCACAAATTGTGAATATCAGCATTTTTATGAGTTAATGCATATGTTCTGAACCGTGTTTATCTGCCGTATGTGTGTTAATCTGTTTCTCAATGCGTTCCAAAGAAGAACATAAGGAAAGCAAGGAGACGTAGTCTTTATCCTGAGCTTCACACCGACGTATCATAACACTGTCAATAACGGCTGAGGAATGCACACCGCAATACTGAAATTCCATATGTTTAAGGCTTCCCCAGCCATATGTAGTGAAATATGTATAAAAGAAAAGAAAAAAAAGAAAAATGAAAGGTGGTGGAAGTGGTAGGAGTGACAGTGTGAGTCTGTCTCTCCAGAAGGCCTGTGTTTGAGGAAGCAGCTTTGTGAAGCCCTGCAGAACTGCAGGAGGCCGAGAAAGGGAGAGGGTGAGTAAGTGTGTGTACCTGTGTGTGTGTGTGTGTGTGTGTGTGTGTGTGTGTGTGTGAGAGAGAGAGAGAGAGAGAGAGAGAGAAAGAACACACACACACACACACACACACACACAGGATTGTCAGGTGGTGACGGCTCTCTCACAAACGGCTACCTAATGACTCGATTTATTCAAATGCCTCCCAGTTCCTCCTAATGGCGCCTTCCAGCTGCATCTCAACTCGCTAAGGGCCTCTCTCTCTCTCTCTCTCTCTTTCTCTCTCTCTCTCTCTCTTTCTCTCTCACTCACTCTCCTCTAGCATGACTGAATGTGTCATTTAAGGGCCCGGGCTGCATGGAGAGAGCCTTGCGTCTGGGCGCCGTACCCAAGGGGACACGTGTGTGCGTTACTGAAGCATCTGATCAGCTTCTGGTTCACCTGCCAGATAGGCAGCCAAAAGAGGCTGAGATTTTCTCCTAACGAACACAAACCCTGCACTTCTCCTGACAGCAGCCAGCACTGGCCCACAGACTCGGAGGAACTGAGTGTGTGTGTGTGTGTGTGTGTGTGTGTGTGTGTGTGTGGAACCTGGAGAGTGCGAGCAGAGCCACATTAACCTTGAGAGTTTCAGTATGGGCTATAGCCCGAGATACCTGGCCACCAGGGGGCCTCACACGCACGATTACAAATAGGATAACAGGATTATGTAGATTAAAATTATTTTGTTATGCTGCAAGGTTAGTGATACACAGTCACATTTATAACTTGCGTGACATTAGTCAACTGTATAACACACTGATTACTGCTAACACAACACTACAAACCCAATCAGAGTGGTAGAAGAAATTAAAAGTATTGAATCAGTGCTGAAGTCAATGGTAATGGCCTAAATAAAGCTTGTAGATGTAAAGTCTGAAGTCTAGAGTACTGAATGATGTATCAGATGATATGTTGGAAACAGCAAGCAGACTAATCATGTACGAATGAAGAGCACTGGAAATTTTCTAATTGTATACAAAATGTAAAATTCACAAGCAAACTTGTCCCAACATTACAATTACAGATATGTGTTAATGGCTCAGTTTCTTTGTTTTACAGCTGGCTGATCTGCTCTGATCTGATGGTTCATTTACCTCATTTTATTTAGATGTACATTAGTGAAATATTAGCGAATATTAGTGTACATTCGTTTTTTTATGGTATCATGTATGTTCTGTGGTCTTGATAAGGGTATGGTGCAGGGTCCTGTGAATGAGGTAATATGGGCCTGTGTGTGAGGGGTAGACCACATGCTCCAGCCACAGCACTCGACTTGTGCAGCGCACAAACTGTTCTGTCGTGACTATTTGCTCGTTGATTTTATCATGCAGATGTGGGCGAAAGCAAATATTGAACATATCGGAGTTCATTAGGAGGGAGTTTAGAAGCGGTGCAGCTCTGTAAAACGTTAAAACTTACATGATACAAAAGCCCATTTAGTTCAATGCTGTAAAAAAAATCCACCAGAATAAAAATACACTGTGAAACCTGTGATGCATTTAATGTGCATCCATTTACATAAATAAAAATATTATCTCAACATAACTGTTTACATGATTACTAACAGTGTGGATGTTACTCCTATGGAAATGACATACGCATTTGAATCAAGTGTAAGTAATGTGTCAAATTTTGCAGTGTGTGATGAAGCAGCCTGGGAGCTCAGTGGTTTAGATCTATAGATTTTCAACATGAGATAATCTAATTCCACATAATCCCTAGACAAATATGACCATGCTTAATCTCTGTTTCAATATTTGGCATCCGTTTTTAATTATCACATTAAACACAGAGGGTGCAAAGTGATGTTAATCTGCGGACTCATTTTGTGTGCATTGCTGTTTACACTGGACTGACATTTTGGCAGAGAGGGGTCAGAGGAACACTCAGGGGTGACCAAACTCCACATAGAGCAGAGCAGAGAAGATGACAGCTCACATTTCCAGACCAACAAACCTGTATAAAGTACATTTTTCAGGTTTTTAACTGAATAATTAAAGAGTAACTGCACCCCACTGGTTACAGCTACCTCCACCTTAGTTTAACATTGAAAAAATGCTCTTAGTTCTGGGATGCAGGCCTACTGTGTGTAATCACTTGTTGGCCAGTGCTTTTAGATCCATGGTGAGCACGTTTGACGCACTGCACTCAACCAAGAATGACTGAAAACTAATAATAATAACTAGAAAACACCAAATGAACTAAGACACTACATAGACTATATAATTGAAAAAGGCACAGACACAGTCTCTCACTGTCAGCCCGTACACGTCTCATATTTACGAGTGCTGCATCATTGGGGAGATAACATTGGTTGTTGGCAGAACGTGACACGTCATCTGTGCCTATAGCAGAGAAGAACAAGAAGAGCACTGCAGAGGAAAACTGATCACAGTAACTTTTGGAAATATGTGTTTGATTTTAAGCAGGACTGGTATATTTTATTAGTACAGAGCTCTATATCCAGCTGTTAATTTAGTTTAATTACAATTAATACTTTAGTCTAATTACATTGTAACATATGTTGTTTCTCCTTTGGAGTTGCCATTTCAGTATGGCAAGTGGTTCTAGCCTAAAATGACATCTGTGATGAGTCTTAACTCAAATTAAACTGGTAAAACTAGTAGAATCTCTCATTCTATGACATATTTATTAGTGGTCTACAGATGTATAAAGCCATTCTGATTGGTCATATGGCCAGGATGATATTGTTAATGAATATGACTAATCATATTTCATCATTGATTTACATGGAATTTAATCTGTGATTACATTTATTATAATACAGTTCACAGTTGCAGATCGCAAAACTCCAGGTGCACATATCCATAATGAAATTCTAACAAGAAAAAATGCTAATTTTAAGATATCTGTAATATATTTTCTAGTTTAAAACAAATAAGTGTACATATCTGTAACTGGAAGTTGTACTAGTAGAAATGCAATTCCAGATATGAAAGAAATTCAATGGAAATCAAGTGTGACATGACTAGTCAAAATTACTGTTAAGACAATATGACTAATCAGAATAGGCTGTGGAGCTCTATACTAGAATCTATTACTAGCAGACATTTCAGAGTTGATCTGAAAGGAGAGATTCTACTAGTAAGGAATACATTATATAGATCTTGAGTCTAAAGACTAATATTTCATAGATATGAGGTTTTCCTTTGAGACGCGGTGTTTCTGTGTATAGTATGAGGTCTAATATGGTCATATATGTTCATTTAGAGACGTAAGCATTCCTCTGCCCAATGAGAAACTAGCTTTATGCTCAGCAGCAGCACCCTCACAAACATCAAGAATCTAATTCAGACCCACACAAAAAAAAAACTGCTTTTGTAGTCTTACAATTACTATTGTGTATTTTATAACATAATGAGTTTCAACAGTACAGTTAATGGTATTACTGGCAGCAGACCAGGATTGTCTTGTAAATAAGCCTAATGGCACTTTTTAATATATTACTTCCCATCAACACAACTATATTTTAATCTCTCTTATGAAAAAGTGACAGCACGACAATACCAGAGTTATGATGTTATAGATTAGTCATCATCATTACTCAAATGTCTGGGGTTTTTTTTGTTTTTTTTTGTCTTCCTCTCTTGATTTGTGGAATGAAATTGCTTATGCGCCATCTGAAACGAACATTGGCGGGATACCATGGCCTTAAACTGCTGAGTTGTGTGAACTCCCTTTGGTGCGCTAGACATATGTATATGAGTGTAATTTTTATACACTGATCTTACTGTCTTGAACATAAAAAACATGCAACAGCATTCGTCTTGCATATGCCTCCAAAACATTTCCCCAGTCCTGCACTCTCTGCATCTCTCTCTCTCTCTCTCTCTCTCTCTCTCTCTCTCTCTCTCTCTCTCTCACAGGAAACTTTCTGGACCACTTCATACTTGGCTTTAAAATGAGGGCATTTGACTATCTTGGATTGTTTTTTCTGCCCCCTACATAAGAATTGATTTCATCTTGAACAAACCCCTCAGTCTAAGTTCGTAACAGAGTCTGTACATATTCCAAAAGGCTGGCTCTGTGTCTCTGATATACATTTAATGCAAAGAATTATGAAACGCAGACTAAGTGAGATGGAGTGTATGGCTAAGTTTTACATTAACAGTTTCAAAAAGTATTATATAGAAACATGCTGTGTTCACTTTCGTCCTTGACTTGTGAAATGTAAAGCGTGTGTGACAGGGGAGGGCTCTTTTTTAATGACTTGGCATGCAGTCTAACATTGATATCGACTTCTGTCTAATGGCACTTCAGCAAAATTTCATGGTGTGAAAAGTCTGCATTTTTTGAAGATGTGTTAACGTATGGCTGAACTAAATATAGCTGCATGCAAGCATTTCATACCAGTAGTTTCAGTTTCATCTCTCTCCCTCTCTCTCTCTCTGAATAATAAAGGTGACCTGATGGGTTTGATTTCAGTAGATTGATTAGAGCTGAGTGAGTGAAGCAGAGAGGTCAGTCTCCTCTGGACTACATACCATTTCTATAGACAGTTTAGTTCACTGAAAAAATCATGCACTGAATTTACTTTATTCAAAATGGCACATCATTTCCACATAAAGAAAACATACACACAACACAACAGCGTATTTTGTTTTAAGGTAATACAGGATTAGCTATATGTATGAATAGGTATGTGTGAACACAGTCCTGGCCTTGCTGTTTATCACATCCTGAGTAGAAAACATTATTTATTATTATTTTCAAAGCTCTTACCAAGTTTCCAAACTTTTTTAAGTTACCAAAAAACTACAGAGACATGCAAACTAATGATGACAGAATGTTCTGCTGATGAGTAAGATTCCTCATCTTTTCACACTGTTTTAAGATAGGATTCAACCCACAGCAGTCTATTTTAAAGGGCAGTGCAAAAGAGCAGAAGAGCTCTATTCTTCTGTAAATGACAAGCGTGAGCTCACACTTATCAGCACATACACACATACAAACACATCGTACTCAACATGCTGTACTCTGTCACTTAGAGACCTACTCTAAACTGCACCATATCTGCACAGCTCAGTATGTGGATGTGGAGATGTGTGCAATGACAAATTACAAGCTCTATCAGACGGACAAAGCTGATAACGTCCGTGAACTTTAAAGGTGAAATTCTTTAATTGATGCGAACTTTGTATTTTTTTGTTCTGAATGTCTTGTTGAATTGATTTGGTCTATTGAACCCAGCCTTCAAGCCTGTTTAAGATGTTGCAAAGCCTGACTTGAGATGGAAATAAACTAACAAACAATAAACAAACATTTAAACACTTTAAAACCTTAAATAAGATCCTTTATTTTATGCCGGTGTTGGTGGGTATGCATGAACGTTAAATAAGTGCTGGAGAGTTTGGATGAGACACAGATGTTAGGGTGTAACTGACAGGCTTAGTTTGCTTCATGGCTAGTCTAACATTGTCATGTTCTCTAGGGAGATTCTGGCACCAATTAACATGGCCCAAAACTGCAAACTCTCATAGTTAAAGGAAATCTAACTCACATGCAAAATGACCAGGCTGTTCTGGCACAAATTATTGAAGGAGACAGTCTCAGCAAAATGTTACAATTCTGGACCACTACAAAACAATGCAGAGACTTGCACATACACGGATGTGCGGATAGCAAATCAGAAGTCCCAGTCCTGACACTGACCAGCCAACTAAATGCACATACAACTTAAAACCCACTGTCTATGTGTGCGTAAAGCATGTCTTACTAAGACAGCTTCATAACATTTTTTATCTGAAGTAAAATTGAGTCAAATATAAAAACACTCTCTAAATTTGGATCCGGCTCACAACACGGATTCCACGCACATTTGATTATTTATTTGCAGTGACTGTTTGTTACAGCAGTGCGTGGCAGTAGAAAATATTGGTAACAAAACGTATGAAACTCAAGCTTCATCCTTTGTCATATAATCGAGTAAGAGTAAACCGATATAAAGCAGAGATTATATAGTAATCCTTAAGTCCTATTAATCAAAATCAGAGATATTTGAGCTTGTAGACCTGTCCAAACAGAAGTAAGTGTTGGTTAAAGGAACTCTTTAAGCTATAAACATGGAATAAACTGAGAAATTATTCTATAAACATACGTAACTTTTTCTTTTGCCCAGCAGTAAAGCTCATAATCACACAATACATTAAGTCATTTAGAGTATTTTTTTTTCATGTACATCTCATGTAATATAAATATACAATGTAAAGAACAGCTGGCATACTGGAAGAAATGTGAAAGCGACAATACGTGTGTGTGTGTGTGTGTGTGTGTGTGTGTGTGTGGGGCGACTGTCGTCTGTGTGCCACTGTGCTGTGTGTATTTGCCTAACTGGAGTTTTTCTCCCGTGAGTCCTTCTCATTTCCGTCTTGAAGTCTAATTCCTCAGAGTGTGTAAGCCAGTGCAGCAGTTTAGCATATACTGCTTCTACACTTTATCACCAATAACCCCTCACTTTGCTCAGTTTGTTTACAGTCCCTGGAGATCTGTGGGCATGGCTGTGTGTCTGTGTCGCTCTCTCTCTCTCTCTCTCTGAGTGTGACTGTCATACACACTAGAACAGAGCCCATTAGTAGAACACCACCACATGGAAAAGATTTACAGTTTAAAAATGTTTTGTGCTTTTTGGAATAAATTTTGAAAGTGCTGTTGCAGTCATGGGCAGAGGCTAGCATGTGTTTTCCTTACATTCCTGCCCCTTTTCCTACTGCCCTTACAGGAACATGCAGAGCACTGTTCTCCATCACTGACGTCCAGTTAGTCGACTTTCAGAAGCGATTATACTCTGAATGAGGAACATGATCCTGTCTTGTCTCATTTTACTGCTGATTAACTACATGAATGGAATCATTAATGAAAGCATGAAAACAAACAAGGGTAGCATGGAGTGAAGGGGTCTCAGATTATTACTGTAGGGGTCCCTGTGTGGATGTTTACTGTGAATTTGATATTAAATAGCATGTGACATGTGGACAACAGAGTCCTTTAAATCTATGATAAATGTACAGATCAGATCAGTTTTGTTTTAACACAATTTCCTATTTCTAAAACTGTAATGTTACAGGAAAGGAAACATAAACCAACATTGTTGTGTAATTTTGGAACAATCTACGGGCCTCATTCTCTTAAGGAAAAAAAAACCCTGTATTTTCTATGTATGTTGATCGAAATTATTTTGTATTTTTATAAAACAAGAACTTGATCTAATGACATCAAAAGGTTTAGCAAAGGTTGTACTGTTTTAAAATTAATACAAATGAATACAAAACAGATGATAGTTTGCTGTATGTGTTTATATTTTACCCTGAAGTGTTTATCAGGGCTCTTAAAGGCAAGGTGTTGATGAAGGGGGTGTTAATGGCAGACCTAGTTTACCACTGAGAAATACATGCATATCTGGAGGCTTAATTACAAGTGCTGGGTATCACTGTGCCATTAATTAAATCATCTTCAGTAATTAGCTTGTGCTTGAAGACCCTGCATAATGCGAGTCATGGGCAGAAGTGTGCCCGTGACCCCACCTGCCCCTTGGTGCTTTTAATTGTAGTGAGACCCATTAGAATGCAGGGTGTGTGTGTGTGTGTGTGTGTGTGTGTGTGTGTGTCTGTAGGGTCCATTAGAATGTGGTCTGTTTGGGTTTGAGAGGTGGAGAAAGGGGTAAGAGAGAGGCTCATCTGCATAGGAGGCTTTATAAATGAGAACTAATGCATCTGATGTAGTGCTGCAATCTCAGTGTTGTGTTTACAGCACTGGGCTAACAGGAGAACTGTGGGGAACTGGGCTGAAAACTGTGCTGCCACAAAGCCTGAAACACACACACAAACACACACACACCATTTTCAGGCATATTGTCCCATTAGGTAAGAAAACTGCAGATAAAAAGCTCATATTGAAACACATTTGGCCCAAATGTGCTTTGAAAAGCTTAAAAGGTTTTAATGAAACAAGGTGAAACAAGGGAAAAAGAGGCTGACAGCATTCTAAAAGGATTCAAATATATAATTTAGATTATTCATTCATCCCTCTTCTGTAACCATTTCATCCTGATCATCCTATCCATAATCACTGGACACAAGGCAGGAACACACACTGAACAAGGTGTCAGTCTATTAGAGGACAACATGCACTCACAGACAATGTTGCAGAGCCTATCCACCAACCAACATGTGGGTCTGTGGGAGGAAACCAGAGCACCGGGTAGAAACCCATGCAGACACAGGGAGAATACTCTTCAAAGGCAGTCACTCAAGGAGAAGATCCAACCCACGACCCTGAAACCACTGATGTTTGTTGCAGCCTTTTTTATTTTTACTACATTTAGTGCTACATTACAATATCAAATCTACTCCTTAATATCATCGCTGTCCAAAGAAAAACATGTATCTCCAAAATAGTTACTTTACAGCAGAAAGAAAAAGTCAATGTTGGCATCTTGTGCCTTCACTATTGTGGTATATTCAAAGGTTCATATTCAGTACTTATTTAGGGATCATAATTGTACCATACGCTATAATCATTGTAAATGCTCAGGTTCGCTTGATTTCATACGCCCCATTTCATCTCCAGGACTTATATTTTGATGTTTTATTGTACACAGTTCTGTTATGAAAGCTAGAATAGAGAATGCAATGTAACCTTTATGGAACACAACTGGATTTTAAAAGCAGTGTTGTACCTTCAAAGGTACATTAACACTGTTTGTACCTTTAGTGAACAATAATGTACCTGTACCGTCCTGTTTCCTCTGACAGTGTAGGTGCGTGTATTTCACTTTTCCCTCTCTCAGCCACTCTGTGCTTAGATAAACCCCTCGGCTTTGTTTCCTCTTTACAACATCAGACTCAACTAGACACAATAGACACAAACTGTTCACAGATCAGCCACTGATCCAGTGTCCTTCACTCCAGAGAGAGAGAGGAGAGCAGGGGGACGGGGGATTACTGCAGGCTGTATGAACAGTGGGTTCAAGCCCAGTCTGATCAACACACACAGCCACCTTAATGATGAAGCACATCAGAGCTGAGAGAACCAGAGGGCGAGAGAAAGAAGAAAGTCTAGATAGATAGATAGATGATACATTTAGTCTTCTTTATTTATACACACTTGCAAAATCAAACACCCACACATTCTGCTTTATGTATGTGTATGTGTGTGTGTGTGTTTGTGTGTGTGTGTGTGTGTGTGTGTGTGTGTATGTGTGTGTATGTGTGTGTGTGCTGATGTCAGCAGTAGAGCTGGGCTGCACCTGCTCTCTCTAGTTCTATTCGGGAGGAGAGGTAAGAGAGAAGAGGAGAACAGGAGTGAGCAAGTAAGTGCCCCACACTGACGGAGAGATGATCATCAGTCCGACCTGGGATAACCGATTCCCGTTTTATCATTCCGTGACATTCCGTGACATTTAAAAAGCCATTAACGCTGCTCGCCACTTCTGAGGCCCATCATCATGCAAAGAGACATGGACACAGCCCTGCGTCTGATATAGATAACACAATAATGTGCACGGCTCTGTCAGCTGACTTAACTGATTACACTGAGATCACACACACACACACACACACACACACACACACACACACACACACACACATATATATAGCCATGAACTCTTGTCCCAAAAGAGGGATTTCTGACTGCTCTATAACAAAACAGATTGTCATCCATAAAGCAGAGTCCTGACACACAACTGTCTTTGCTGTGACAAGGCCTGGTATTTCCAAAATAGTGAAAACATTTGTGACATTGATGAATGGTAATGTATCCAAATGTGTAGCATCCTTACTTTCAGAATATTTCAGCTCATTCATTTATAAGAAAATAATGAAATGTAAAGAGCAGCTTTTCACAAAAGTGTACTTGGGGTTGGGGCAAAATGTTTAATATTATGGTGAAATTATTCAACATGAAAGTGAATTACATCGCATTATGTCATAATATACTCATCATAAATTACCATAGGCTGACTGACTGCATGTTTTATGAAGAGAGGAACTTAACAGAATAAGAATCTTATTAATAAGAATTGCACCATTGTCTTTTCACTGATTCTATAGGTTTAATGTATGAAAGCTCAGAGAAAGTAAATATTGTGTGTGTGAAAAAGTCTCAAATTTATTTTAACAATATATTTTTGCCTATTTTCCACGTCTACTTAAAAGTCATGCCCATATCTTGCCATCATGATACCTTGCCTTGTATTTTGGGCATTGTGAGCAACAGAAATGCTAAGGAAATGGTGTAACATTTATTCATTCATTGTGTGTAACAGCTTCCCTGGTGGGTGAGCCTACCCTATACCCTATATATATATATATATATATATATATATATATATAAACTTAGTGTTGTGATTTTGACCTGGTTTTAGTTCAAACAATGAAATACTGAAAAGTATGTCACTCACTGTTTCACCTCAAAGGTGAAGATGGTATATATCCAGTGCCGCACAGTACAGAGAACTCAAATAAATGACAATCTGTAGCTTATTTACACAGAATCCTACCGAAGAGGCATTACTATATTTGCTTAATTCTGGATTAAACCTAAATGTCTGTATTTGGCCCATGTTTTAATTCCTAACTCTGTTGACTACAGAATTTACGAATTAGATTCTTGTGTTGATGAGTAATTCAACCTGAAGTTATTTTTAACTTAGTAGAAGTTTGTGGTCATTAATTATTTATCTTATATTTAACGGACAAAACACCTGTTTTTTGATTTTAAATGTTTCATCAAAAGTAATCAATTTTCCTACCCCCTAAAATGCAATAAAATACAATGCAGAAGTGTCTGTCAACTCAAGAAATATATAACAAACCAGTTTTTTGTGCGCTGCTTAAATTAGAGAACATGGGCTAAAATTTACTGTTCTGATATTGTTCTCCTTATTACATAATACGTAGAATCAGCAGAGTTTTTCTGCCCGCTCATTTGAGTAGCTCAGTGCAGGACCTGCTTTCATGTGAGAGCAAAAAAGGCACCAAACCAGCCATTCAGAGAAGGGCTGTTTAGACAGTGTTGCTTTGGATCTTGATCCCTGTGGCATTCTGAACAAGACAGTTCATTAAGACACCAGAGAACTGTGTTAAATTATGGAAAAATGGTATAATACATCACCTTGAAATTTATTACAGTCCTGCGTTTAATACTCAATTCCATATATTTCTATTTATTCAATTCATCAGGAAAACATTTAAAATGTTCCTTATGGGGCGGCACGGTCGCGCAGCAGGTAGTGTCGCAGTCACACAGCTCCAGGGGCCTGGAGGTTGTGGGTTCGATTCCCGCTCCGGGTGACTGTCTGTGAGGAGTTGGTGTGTTCTCCCCGTGTCCGCGTGGGTTTCCTCTCACAGTCCAAAAACACACGTTGCAGGTGGATTGGCGACTCGAAAGTGAGTGTGTGAGTGAATGTGTGTGTGTCTGTGTTGCCCTGTGAAGGACTGGCGTCCCCTCCAGGGTGTATTCCCGCCTTGCGCCCGATGATTCCAGGTAGGCTCTGGACCCCCGCAACCCTAAATTGCATAAGCGGTTACAGATGATGGATGGATGTTCCTTATGTTTCACTTTTTCTTCTAAGTGTCGTAAAATACATATAAAGTCACTGTGGTCCCTGTTAAATTATATAAAAAAAGGGAAAAATGTAACTTTTACACACGACTGTAAGCCAGGTTTCTGAGAAGTTAATTTCTAATCCCCTCTCCTGCTCCGTGTGGAGGGTGATAAGATTATACTCCAGCAGTGTAGACTGTGGTTGAGTGTTTGTAAAGGAGTGTGTAGCTGAGTGTGAGTGTGTGGGCCTGGGCTCAGCCTGGTCTGAGTGCTGAATGACAGATAGCACTGATACTATCTCAACACTGGCTTTTAATGAACAGAGATCAATCAGAGCCTACTGTGGCGTTATGACACAGCCATTAGCTTCCGCTCATGTAGCCATTCATTAGACCCCACAGAGAGGGGTCAGCCAGCAGAGAGTGAGGGAGCGCCAAAGGATGGGAGAGGTGCAGCCCTGCAGTCACAGGTGAAGACGAGGTGGTAATAACATAAAGAAATGACAACAGGAGGTGCAGATTACTGCTATAGATGAGGTCAAAGGAAAAAAGCACTGTTTGCCTGATAAATCACGTAGGCTGCTCTTCAGAAAAACACTCAGATTACGAGTGTTTTCATTTTTTTTAGTTTTAATTATTTTTTTTTGTTTGTTTGTTTTTTTGGCTTTTAAGATTTCATCATAATAATAATAATATTAATAATAATATGTTTAGCCCATTCTGCAGCAC
Source organism: Hoplias malabaricus (assembly GCF_029633855.1). Classification (NCBI taxonomy): domain Eukaryota; kingdom Metazoa; phylum Chordata; class Actinopteri; order Characiformes; family Erythrinidae; genus Hoplias; species Hoplias malabaricus. The sequence continues at coordinate 33,445,699 of NC_089803.1, forward strand.
TTTTAACACAGAGAGTACTGCTCAAAAGCCACTTTATATTTATTTTTTAGAACAGCCACTAAGAACAACTTATTAGTGTAATTTATTTTAATGTCCTGATACAATAAGGCAAGACACTTGAATAAATTGCAGGGGTAGGTCAAACAAAAAAATCAGAACAAAAGAGAAAAAAGGGTCTGAAAGGATGTGTATCTGTCAAGAAGCCATTGCTGAGAAAAAAGGAAACAGGAAACAAAAAAGACTAGACAAAAAACACCTTTTAAATATCCAAAAGAAAACTAAGAAACTAATAACTGCTTGTGTTTAACGGATATGTTTGAGGAATTAAAGCTGGCCTCTGACTTGCAAATTTCTACAACAATATGAAACTGTAAAATACATAACTTAATATATAACTTCAAAATGATATTGTCCTTAGGCAATGGAATCCACAACAGCAAAACTATCAAAAATATTTATATTTAGAATTAGATTCTCTTTCCCGCCCCACCCCCTTCACACACACACACACACACACACACACACACACACACACACATATATATAAGTTGCAGTACCTTAGATGGCCACTGCTGTGCCCTAACACAGCGCTGGACCTCTGTCCCGACTCTCTCTCTCTCTCTCTCTCTCTCTCTCTCTCTCTCTCTCTCTCTTTCTCTCTCTCTCTCTCTCACACACACACACACACACATACATACACACATACACACACCTCTGTGTGAAATATAGCACATTCACTGCTCTGACAGATGGACAGCAATGGCTATTGTATAGGATTAACTACACACAGCAATTACATACACTAGCTCTTTCATGTGCATGCATCTACCGTAAACAATGACTATTTATAGCTACTAAGCACATTAATTTACGAGCCATTATTGTTTACTGTACAATTCATATACGAACAGAGGCAGCACTGTGCTATACAGTACTGCCACACAGGCGAGATAATTAATGCCATTATTGATATAATTAAAGTCTAATTTCCAGAATAAATCGGTCTCATTCTAAAAGTGTTAAGTGACTGCTTTTGTGATAAACAAATTATACGAGTGTGTAATTAACTTCCGTTCACTCTGTTGAAATGACCCTGGGTTCAGTCGGAGTGTTTCACAGCAGTGCTGCAAGCCAAACACAAGCGTCTGGAGTGATAACGAGGACAAAAACACCAGCGTGTGCTGGAGACAAAGGCCAGAGACAGCAGTGAGAGTGTGACACTTTATCTAAGTCATGGGCCCTGCTGACTTTTCCCTCTCTGAGTCGTCAGCGCAGCTAAAGCAGTGATATCTAAAGCTCAAATACTCCCACATACACACACCGGGGCCTGTGTGTGTGTGAGTATATTCTATTATGTCTATTATTTCAGTTGCACCCATATCGCTGCACAGTCCTGATATCCACCCCCAAGCATTTGGTTAGCGTAAATCCTTTAAAAAAGCCAAATCTTCAGAATCCTGACATTGAAATAAAAATGGAAAGTGGCTTGTAACTGAAATGGACTCTGAAACCTTCAACAGTTAGAGTCTACTCTTGATGAAAGTTTCTCCCTCTGCATAATATTGTGTGGAGGCCAGAGGTATTGTGATATAGGACAGATAGAAGACAAAAACATACAAACAGAGGGGGTACACTGGTTAAACACATACAAACAGAGGGGGTACACTCATAGACAACTCAATGAGTTCAAATATTTTTTTCATATAAACATAAATGTTATGACAGGTGTAAAGCCTGTCAATCAATCAGTATCATGTCTATGTATCATGCACTAGTGATAAGCATCAGTAAGGGGCTTACAGCTGCAGCAAATGCAGTGTCTAATATTGAGGAAAACAAGAACGAATCTTACACAATCCTGTAACAAACCTACCCTCAAATAGCACACACTCGTACTGTGGTACGTGACATTTTTGACTGTTCTCCTGGGCTAGTGCAGTGTTAGAGTAGTTGGAACATGATGATTAACTCATAAATGATCCTCTTAAAGGGGACATATTATAATCCTTTTCCACTAGTTTACACAAATCTCAGTGGTCTTAAATAGTCTGCCACATGTTTTGGTCAAACTACCATAAGGATCAAACAAAGCACCCAGGAATGGAGAGGAAGAGCAGAAGGGCAGTTTTTAAGCCATTTTGCTTGGTTATCTTTTTTCTCCATTGTTGTGTTTGTCATATCTATTTAGTGCTCTTATTTCTTGTGTTTGTTGTGTTTGTTTTGCTCCATTTGGCCTCCTCTTTGTGCTCTCATATAAACACAGACCCAGCACTGTGATTGGAGAGACTCTGGAGAACTGTTTTACTTAGTATGCCCCCTTTAATTAAAATAAAGTGATTGAAGGAAATATAGGATGAGTTTTGCTATTGTGTTATTGTGTCAGATCATCAAAATATAAAAGCTGGTATTCTGCCATCTCAACCATCCACCAACATGAAAGCTATGCGTGTCTGCTAGTTAAAAAATAATTTAATTTCATAGCATTGAGGTTAAATGGGTTGGTTCATTCAGAAAAGTCTCTCAAGGCTCATTTGCAAAAATTATATTTGATATTTCATTGTATTTATTTTTACAAGTAGCAGTTGTGAATCTGAGTAGAGCATTGATGGAATTAGTAAAAAAAAGCACATTACTATAATAGAACATGTTAAAATATGATAATATTTTATATGAGTTATACTAATGAGTTTAGCTAATATTAGTACATTATACAGAATTTTAATGAACAAGTATTTTGTGACCTTTTAGGCAAGGTGTGAAACAGTCACTGATACTCATGACCTTCAGTTTTGTGTCATGTGTGTGTGTGTGTGTGTGTGTGTGTGTGTGTGTGTGTGTGTGTGTGTGAGTGCGTGTGCCTGTTATATGTTTACAGTTCCGCAATGCCCTTTCTCATCTAACGAAGAGACATAACAAAAATAAACTGTCTCTTTGACCATCTTCAGATCACTTTCTTTATGAGAGAGAGAGAGAGCGAGAGAGTCCTTGTCGTTTCTCTATATGCTTACTGCCCCCATGTGCAGTAACTGTTTGTTCTATATGGACACGTCTCTCTTATTTACACAGTACACAGGCTGGGGCAGATTACTGAGGACAGTCCATGTCTCTGATACATTCAAAACTCAAAGTCCTTACTATTATATCATAACATTCTAACTCTCCACAAACACATTACCTTACTGTGCATTCAAATTAGGATGGTTTCTTTTTTGCCGTATAAAATTACCATCAGAGAAAGTTGCGGCTCTTTTAGAACAGTAATAATAAGACTCGGACACCTCCCCTCACACACATATACAAGAAATATTTGTTTTCAAGCATTTTAGGGTCTATACTTTACACATTAGACTTCCATTACCTCTAACATATCCATAACTACTACTTGCTAAGTCCCCACAATGTGACACACACACACACACACACACACACACACACACCACATCCAGCTGCTGTAGAGAGACAATAGCGGTATAACAGAGCTTCTCTTCAGTGTACTCTCAGCAGAGATCGATGGCTGGGCCTGATAGCTCTGCTAATATGAGGAAACAGCACAGTAACACTATACAACCATCGGAAACAGAGAGATATATACAGAGAGCAAGAGAGAGAAACATGGAGAGAGGGAAAGGGAGAAAGACACATACACACGCACACACACACACATAGACACACACACAGAGTGAAAGAGATAGATAGATAGATAGAGAGAGGTGTATATATAGACAAGAAAAAAGAGAAAAAGATGAAGAGGAGATAAAGAGAGAGACATGTCATGGGAGAGTAAGAAGAAACAGAAAGACAAATACAGAGAGAAAGGTAAGAGGGACTGAAAAAGAGAGAGAGAGAGAGAGAGAAAGAGAGAGAGAGTGTGTGTGTGTGTGAGAGAGAGGGGGTTAGTCCAGCTGACTGGGCGCTGTAGGGTTGCCGTCAGATCAGTAAGAGAAAGCTGATGAAATATTAAGTGGTACATGATCTGTCCAATGACTTCTCTTAAATAATACACAGGGACAGAGTGACTCTCTCTCTCTCTCTCTCTCTGTCTCTCTCTCTCTCTCTCTGTCTCTCTCCCTCTCTATCACACACATACACACACACACAGCACCTGTAAGCGTCTTTCAATGTCTCAACCTGCAACTCTCCCTATTTCTCTCTTTGCTACTTTCTTCATCCATTCTCCACTGTCTGTATTTCTGTTTTTAGCTTTACTCATGTCTTTTCTGTTGTGTGTGTGTGTGTGTGTAAGAAAGAGAGAGAGAGATCATTTTCTTAATTCTTTTACACTAATTACACCAATAATCATACTAATCGAATCAAAATTGTATGTTTTACCAATTGACAATGTAACATACTAAAAACTACACAGAGTGAGTGAGAGAGAGAGAAAGAGACTTATGAAATAATGCGTCCTGATGCGGCAATAATAGTAAAAGACCCTGGTGGTGTAATGTCAGCACTCACTAGCAGACAACATTTTAAGACAAGCTTATAAAAATATTATTCATTTTATTATTCATTGTCTGTAGTCGCTGACCTAGTTCAGTTCCGGAGACTGAACACACCCTGGAGGGGGTGCCAGTCCTTCAAAGGGCGACACACACACGCACGCATTTTCACCAATCCACCTACCAAAGTGTGTTTTTGGACCGTGGGAGGAAACCAGAGCACCCGGAGGAAACCTACGTGGATACAGGGAGAACACACCAAACTCCTCACAGACAGTCACGTGGAGCGGGACTCAAACCCACAACCTACAGGAGCTGTGTGACTGCGACACTACTTGCTGCGCCACCGTGTCACCCTATAAAAATATTATGGAAATGAAAACTTTCCAATCTAATGCCTACTAATCCACAGGAGACTGAACAAATCAAAATGATTGGATATAAATATATATACTTTAATAATTTTATGTCTTATAGGTAACGTAATGTTAAACCTACAGCCCTTACTTGCAGATATCACTCAAAACAGGCAACGTGTCTCCAGACCTTTGACAGACAGAGCAGGGGCAGGGGAAGCAAAAGTTGTGCACTGCTATTTCACTTTCCTTCAGAAAATGACCTGAGAGATTAGAATCTAGTGCACAGAGACAGAGACTGTCATTGAGGTTTTCAAGGATTGTGCAATCCTTGTGCACACAGTTGATTAGACTCACTTCGCGCTCACACACACACACACACACACACACACACACACACACATACACACACAGAGGCTAAACTGAAACGGCAGCCTTCTTGACCTCATAGGGACAATTAGGGCACATGCTTGACAAACATCAGAATCATATGAGAGAGAGAGAGAGAGAGAGAGAGAGAGAGAGAGAGAGAGAGAGATAGAGAGAGAGAGAGAGAGAGAGAGAGAGAGAGAGAGAGAGAGAGTGAGAGAGAGAGAGAGAGAGAGAGAGAGAGAGAGAGAGATAACATTTTTACTCATTTACCGACACTGGGGCTTTGTATAATTTTATATATAAAAAGAGAGAATAATTGTGAATGATTAAAATAATCAGAGGATGACTTTTTCTACTCATATAGTGAGGGTAATGAAATAATGCTTCCTGAAGCAACCAGTGAGTAACACATCACTACGACTGTCTTATCTCTCAGTGCAGCTAAACCTAAAAATCACCTGTGGTTTGATATCAGTACAACGGTACAGACTGTGTGTTGCTGAGTACTCAAAGTATATTTGAGTAGAGACAGAGTGGTTTGAGGAGGTGTGATGGGGAAAACTATTTTTTGGCAGCAAACAGCGCAATTTATTGTTCCACTTAAGAAACGCACCTCATATCTTCTCCCCCGGAAGGAAAAAAAAGGAGCCAAAATGCCGACACAGGCTTTCTAAATCTCAACCTCAGACATTATAACAACCACAAGATGCTGTGGTTCAGCCACACGTGAACACTAAAAGCACAAAGCCGCTCTCACATACACATACCCTAACCTACATTTCTGTCAAAAGGAGAGCAGGTGTCACTTGCTCAAAGCCACTAATTCCATCTGCCTTTTTAACTTATTTCTTAGAAACATTATCTCTTTACACAATATTATTCTAAGGCTGCGACCAGTACGGATCCCTATTTGCCCTTTTAGAGCACTGTTAAATACGTTGGATGTTTTCTCTTAGCTTAGTAAAATGAAATATATCAGTGTCACTATTATTCCACAATGCTCTCATCATTTCTAGAGAGAATGGTATATAACTTCTTCAGCTGAAAGTGTACCGGAGTACAATGTGAGTCCCCTTTACTGAGCTTCAGAGAGAGGAACGTTAGCTAACTGTGACTGCTGAGCCATCAAAAACGATTCTCGAATCCTACAAAAACAAGCACTAGATCTGTACAGTTAAAATGAAGGTCTTCATGGTTCACATCGTACAGTAAAACACAAACTCGTCACTGCAGATAACAGCAGTCCAAGACCAAGACTTAAACACGCAGCCAAGTCAAGCGTATTTACTTTTTTTCCATCCTAAGGTTCAGCATAAAAGCAGACTTCAGTGTCGCAAGCAACTCATGTTGGTTTATATGTGTGACTGGTGAAAAATCAGTCAGCGCGCTTCCACTGCTATTTAGAAAAATAAATAGCTCTCCCCTGTATAGGACAACACTAATAACGGAACAGGGATCCATTTCGGCCGCAGCCCCGGAAAGGACAGAGATTGATAGTAGTGTTTTCTCTGAAGTCTCTGAGCCGTGGAGCTGTCGGCCTGAGTTTGGAGAGTGGTGCCATAACTGAGTGAAAGGCTTCACCTTCAGTGACCTGTAGTGTCAAAATGCTCGTCATGGACACTGACCCTTCTGACCTCTACGCTCTCCGGGTTTGGACACTTGTCGATGTGACAACCGCCAGAGGCCTGGACTCAGGCTGATGTGGAGCTGACAGTGTCTCCCAGAACATGCAAAACACATCCAAATACATGGAGAGAGTATGTTGTTCACAGGAAACATTATTTCTGAACTTCAACAAGCACTGCTGAATGCCCAACACTTTATATTATTGGAGATGCAGCTATGTGGAATTCCTGCGTCCGATATGATAACCATTGACAAATACTTTACTGTCACTGATACCGACGTCATAATTAATTATCCTAATTTGGCAACATTATATATGTAGATATCTTTTAACGTTATTTATTTAACATTATTATACTAATACATACATACAAGTAGCTAAAGGCAGAACTTCCTTCAGCTATGATAAACAACAGAATATAACGCTTTTATATTTCGCTAATGAGTGAAATTCAAGAACAGTATTTTATTGCTCACAGTATTGTTGATATCAAGGATATAAAAATAAAATGGTGTGTTCCAGTGTTTAGAGAACATTAATTCATTCATTCATTCATTGTCTGCAACCACTTAATTTTTCACTAAAAGCTGGATAAATCATATGAAATTATATGTTCAATGCATTAACAATGATAAGGTGTGTTCTGTCCGTTTCTTCTATGCTAGATTACTCTTTTCTCTTGCAAAACGCTCAGCACATTTTATTGGTACGTATTCTCTTTGCACTTTACAAATCACTTTACAGATCCTTAGAGTGGACATTTCACAAAAAAAAAATTCTTGTGATTTTTATAACACATTTCTTCTCAACACTTACATATTTAAAAGCTAGAGCAGGAGTGAAATGAAGCCTGAAATTCCCAGGTGTGATGGAGTACACAAAATGAATGTGCAATGATTTTTATGTATTTATACATGTACATGCATAGTATATTGTTCATTGTAAAGTAACAGCTTTACACTGAACACCACATGTCATACATGCACTGTGTAGCCTTCTAAAATTAGTTGTTTTAAAAAGTGAAATGCACTCGAAAACATGTTTCCTAGCCTTCTCTGTCCATTATGTATTAACATTTATATTGTGTAGTTCTGAGATCTGATCGAGGATCTGTGCTTCTTGGCCACAGTGATTATATTCATAACAAATTGAAAATAATGATTCTAATTCAGCATACATACTTTGCTACATATCCTGCAGATCAGTGGTTCACAAAATGTGTAAGCAATCGAGAAATGTCTTGGAGCTTGAGGAAACACAATTAAAATATAGATTTGTTAATTGTTCCAAACAAGCTGCTTAAAAGCCTATTAAATACATACAAACAGTGTATATTAATAAAACACAGCTTGGGAATGTGAGCAATTAAACAAGCATGAAAAGAAGCAGAGGGCAAAAATGACTCAAGCCTGATACCAGATATTTTTTCCCACCAATCTAGAAGAGAGCAGGGAGAGTGAATCTATAAGTGAAACAGAAATGGGCTACAGCGGGAGGTTTATTTCCCTCCCTTGCATTTCTCTGATAAGACACACAATTCTTACAGGAACACAGATGCATATCAAAATGGATTATTCAAGAAATAACTTCCATTCTCCACTCCCACACGTCCCACAGCTAATCTCCCTCGGTTAGCATTCAAATTACCTACACACTAGTTAATGTAGCGCTGTGTAAGGACATGGGCACAGGTGAAAGGCCGGCTGCTACAATGATATTATAAAAATGCACTCTTTTATGTCAGATGTAGGATTTGAATGCCAAAAGCAACAGGGCCGCTGTGAATAAGGAGGCTAGCGGCGTATGAATATTTGATGGTTTCCTTGAGGAAGTCTCACACGGGCTAAACGGAAGATCGCTGCTTTGTTGACGGTGCGGTACAATGGCGTCTCGGGCTGGAGCTCTTCCGGGCCTGTGTGGATTCAGTTACTGATGTTTAGCACTTTAGCGTTCACAGAGGACACATTACACCCACTAGATAGAGCTGTCATCCAGTGGCCTGACTAACTTTTAGCACTTAGCGCCATACGCTAGCAGTTTTGCTAAAAGGAAAGTTGTGTGGCTGGAAAGAAGAGTCACCATCAACGAAAAGCAACACCACATTGCCAGTGTAGCATTACCACAGTATGTACAGACATTTACTGGGTCAACTAGATCTTTAGATAACTCATTAATACTTCTAGCTTACTCCACATTCAAGAATGCTTTAGCGTGTTACCGTTACGGGCGGCCAAAGGATGATCAAGAAATACCAAAAAAAAAAACCTTTACTACTCATCCCTTCAGTTCTCTGCTGTCAGTCATATATGGACAGAAGGGCAAAATGGCACAAAGGCCACACCAGTCTTGCTGGAAAAAATATGCAGATGGAAGTTGATGTATGAAATTAACCTTTGCTTTTCTAACTCCTGTCTCTACCTCCCCCACCTCGCTTTGCTGCACTTGTAGAATACAAATGACCAGTCATCCAGTCGTGCATATTGATTTCTGGGACTGGGGGGAATTCTTTCTTTCTCTACCTGCATTTCCCACCAACCCACCAATCTAGTGGAGAGCTGCATGAGACGAAAGGGTTAGTACTCAATCAGATGCTCTTTGTGATGTTTTCCTAACATCACAAAATCCAGCTGCTTCATCACAGCAAACACTGAGTGTGTGTGTGTGTGTGTGGTACTGCTGAAGAAAAAGAGCTTTAGTCTATCACAGAAAAAAAAGCAGTGAAAGTTTACAACACCACCTGCTCTGTCTTAGGATATGATAGATAACAAAGGGGCAGCTGGAAAACAAAGGCAGTCGGGACTGGAGAAGGAAAGAGAAAGGTGTAAGAAACCTAATGTAAACAGAAGGTATGGAAATATATACCCATACTCAAACTCTTTCCTTTATAGCAAGTGTTGCAAAGTTGGCCAATTTTAACAGACCACTGGCAAAATTCCTGTTTACCCTAATAAGAAACTTATACAGAATTGAATTAAGGTCCTGTAACGGAACTAATGTTAGCATAGTTTTGGAGCAACACGGATATAGTCTTGGAGCATTGTTAACATTAGGGCTGTCATGATTGCATGAATAAAACTGGTTACACAACTGAAATAATAACAATTTTATATTTACATTTCTTACTTGAACCACCTGCATTCATCTGTCATAGATGAATAGGTAGCTTTTGGAACACCAAACAGGGTTTGTTTGTTTGTTTTTGTTTTGGCTTTTCACAAACACTTTTACATCTGTTACCACTGGTTTTTACATCACTATGACTGACAGAATGGAAACCAGAATCCTGAAAATGCATGTTGGGTCTAACAGCTAATATTTCTTTCATTCATTCATTATCTGTAACCGCTTATCCAATTCAGGGTCGCGGTGGGTCCAGAGCCTACCTGGTATCATTGGGTGCAAGGTGGGAATACAGCCTGGAGGGGGCACCAGTCCTTCACAGGGCAACACACACACACACATTCACTCACACACACACTCACACCTACGGACACTTTTGAGTCACCAATCCACCTACCAACGTATGTCTTTTGACTGTGGGAGGAAACCGGAGCACCCGGAGGAAACCCACGCGGACACGGGAAGAACACCCCAACTCCTCACAGACAGTCACCCGGAGCGGGAATCGAACCCACAACCTCCAGGCTCCTGGAGCTGTGTGACTGGGACACTAACTGCTGCGCCACCGTGCCGCCCACAGTTAATATTTCTTTAATTAATAATAATAATAAAAATAAATAAATAAATAAATAAATAAATAAATAAATAAAAATATATATATGTATATATATATATATATATATATATATATATTTTTTTTTTTTTTTTTTTTAATATTTGTTTTTAAAAGCTTCAGTGTCATATTTTTATATCAGTGAAAGACCACACACATATTTGGCAGTTATAATAAGCCTATTTTAACCGTATGACTGTAACATAGATTGTTAGAGCAGTCACACGATTCAGTTACATGATTGCTCATATTATCAGCAGTGATGATGTTAGTCATTATTGCTATAGCATTGAAATATTCCAGCTCAAAAAAAGGAATCCAAGTAATATATAGGGAATCTAAATTACAGCCTCACTTCATTACTTAACTGGCTTTTTATCTAACATTTTGTCACCTAGTTCAACCAAGCAACAGTTGCTACAAAACATCTGCACTTCAGAGTTAGTTCATTCACCAAAGCCACTTTGTCTAGCTTTATTATAGTGCCATGAAAAACCCTCTGCGCTGGCAGTGAAAAACAGGGCTTGACAGAGAGGTGAATGTAATGAAGCTGATTGCTTTATGATCACAGAATTGTTAGGATAACTGCTGAAAGAGAGACACTGGGCTCCTCATACGGAGTCCCCTTGTGGCTGCCCACCCGGCCATAATGAAATAAAGACTGGGAAAGGAAGAGAGTGACACAAATGTATATGTGGGTGAAAAGGTGGCCAGGCCACTGCAGGCCTAATCACATCATCTGCTGTGGAAGACATCCCACCTGGGGGACAAGACCAGAGAGGACACAACCCAGAGAGAAGTGGGGGGTGAAGAGGGGGATGACGGAGGAAGAGGAAGAGGAGAGAACTGAAGGGCATTGGAACTGTAATGCACTTTGCACAGTAATGTGCACACACCACACACACACACACACACACACACACACACACACACACACACACACACGCATACATACACAGCCAGCTCCTTTTCAGAATCCTTTTAGGCACTGTTCATATTATCGAACACATCACACATGAGGAAACCAAACAGAGAACAATGGCTATTTATCCGAGAGATTTAGCAGCTCTTTTCCATACAAAGATACACTTTGGCAACTGTAAAATGCACGCAGAAATAAAAAATACTAAGGCCTAATAGGACGAATGTTTTATTTGAGAGATCACACACTTTTGTCATGTTTATCTTAATTCATAGATCAGTGTCAAAGAAAAACAAAGGAGAACCACTTTTAGTTCAACAGAGAATTTCAGAGGATATTTCTTAAAGATTTAAGAGTTTTTTTAATTGTGTGTGAATAATTTTTTAAGAACCAAAATTATGGGAAATAAATCCTCATTATGTTGTTTTAAACCAGCTTTGCTGAACATAAACATAGTTTTCAATCCCTATTAAACACAATCAATGCCCTGAAAGTACTAATGTATTTTTGTAATTTATCAAAAAACAGCTTCATTTTAAACACCCTTTCAGCTCATAGCAGTTAAAGAAACATAAAGTAGTATTTTTGCTTAATATTAAAACTATAAAATCATATGTCACTAAGCTGAGAGAACAGAGCCTCTATTGTTGCTGCTCTGGGCTCAGCACTGCAAAAACTGTACTGAGTAACTTTTGAATGTAGGTATAGGAAACCCAACCTCCTCCCTCACATTTCCCATTGATTTACACTGCAACTGTAGGGAGAGCAAAAAATACCAAATCATACCTAGTGTTCCTTTAAGCCATGCACACTAAAGTGTGCTTCAGCTAGGACTGCTTTTTGAATAATGCACAATATAGCACAGCCAATAAAAACAGAGGCCATATACAGCGATCAGTCTTACATGAACAATGCATCTTTTTTGATTCAATAATATCGTCACTGTCCAGTTAAAAACATGTATCTCCATGTTTGTGGATTTTTAGTTTACTACATCATTTGAAGACAGGAGCTCCCTTCACACTGAAGAATCTTCATGAAGAATGGACCAATATAAATGCTTCAAAATTACTTGGAATATAATCTTTTTACACCAACTTCCATTAAACGTTAAGCAATGATATGACATATCTGGATAGCAACAATATGACAAATTTGTAAAGAATCACAACACAGTCTAAAGCAGATCATGTTCAACATTAAATTAGAAGAAAGGTGTAGGATATGGGCCCTTGGTAAAAGTTGTACAGTAATTATGAGTAAAACTGTGAATCCAAACCAGTACCGTTTTATGAAATTTTATATTTAAGAGCCGTTAATAGATTAATATTCACCAGGTCCCATCAACATCATGAGCTTAGACACGTCAGTGATGTCACACCAGTCCCTCCCTGACTCTGAATGACACAGTCATGCCCTGTGACCACACACAGACAGCTCCGGACTCATTCTCCCAAAATTCCCACTGTGCTGCTCTGCATTGCAGAACACGCACAACAGGGGGGCCTTCTGTAGTCCCTATTTATAGCAGACCAATGCAGCATGTGTGACTCTCTATCACACATTCACACACCCATTGTCCATACACTCCCCAGAACACATCCAACCACTCACCAATCACTGTTCATTATACACACAAAAAAGAGCCTATATGACAAATTACACACCAACTGAAGCAGAAAGAGAAATGATAAAGTCTAGAAACAGAAAAATAAAGCCAAGGTTAAACAGATGAATACAATGGTCTGAATATTATTGATCTGTATTTCAAATAGAAAAAAAACACACAGCCGTAGAAGACACAGGCGAAATGCTGACAGATGGTCTTTGTGCCCTATACATTATATACCACTCAGACGGAATGACAGAAAGACAAGCATATGGAGGAAAGAATGAGAGAGAGAGGAGAGAGAGAGAGAGAGAGAGAGAGGGAGAGAGAGAGGGAGAGAGAGAGAGAGAGGAGAGAGAGAGAGAGAGAGAGAGAGGGAGAGAGAGAGAGAGAGAGAGAGAGAGAGAGAGAAAGAGAGAGAGAGAGAGAGAGAGAGAGAGAGAAAGAAATGAACTACACTCTTAAAAATGAAGGTGCTACACAGGGTTCTTTGAGCGATGCTATAGAAGAACCATAGAGAACCATGTTTGTTTAAGAGATGTCTTGGTGTGAAGAAACTTTTAAAGGTTTAAAAATCCATCACGTGATCTCAAAGGGGACGTCTATGATTGGGGGAAAAACACAGTTCTTTCTGGTTTGTTTATGTTCAGAAGCTCTGTGTCTTTTAAGATGGAATGGTATGTTAGAGGGGGAAACAAACTACTGTTGTTTGTACGTGACTGAAATTGAACTTTCAGTAATGCAGTTACTGCCGTCACACTTTAGCCGTCACACTTAAGTGATCTGAAAAAGCAAAAATAAGTCAATATTAATAGTCAATATCCTCATCTCAAGCCATGCTTTTCAGCATTTGGAGTTCTCTTTATTGTCTAAAAACCTCCAGATGATTCTGCCATTAGCCAGCATCCTGGAGCGAGACAATTCGTTTTTTTTACCCATTGACACACACCAGGGCTTCATAAACATGCTGGTTTTGAGCATGCAAACAGACTGGAGAGCTAGCAAATGCTGAGGAAACACCTCCTGAATTTTATAAAACATGTTATTTTTATTATAAACATGAACGTTGCCTTTAAGCCTCTTTACCAATTTAAATGTATTTTTGTAAATGGTTCTTTATTGAACCAAAAATGGTTCTTCTATGGCAGTGCTCACAGAACCTTTTGTAGCAGCTTTATTTTTAGGAGTGCAGGAGATGGGTGTAAGTGATAAAGGGAAGAAGTAGATAGAGTGTAAAAGAAGTAAGAGGGAATGAAACAGTCGAGAGAGAGAGAGAGAGAGAGAGAGAGAGAGAGAGAGAGAGAGAGAGACAGAGATAGAGCAAGGGTGAGACATGCGTGTTTGCTGTTGTCCTGTACACTCGATCCCCTCCTGGGTAGAGCATGCCTATTTACAGTAAGGCCTATTGATAGCAGCAAGCTTCACAGTTTATTTCAATTAGGAGATAGGAAATAGGAAATCACATTTAAATCAATCCACCCTCTCTCTGGGCATGAATCAATGACAGCAGCTCTACACACTCCACACAGGCCTGCCCCATTCACACACTTACTCTCTCTTGCTCTCTCTCTCTCTCTCTCTCTCTCTCTCTCTCTCTCTCTCTCTCTCTCTCTCTCTGTGCATAAGTGTGTGTGTGCCTATATTAGGCATTAAAGTACACACACTGAAGGACTCTTGATCAATCAGAAGAAGTGAATTATTTTATTAAACCATTTTAATAGACACACCAGTATAAGAATGTAGCACACTGTTCCTTTCCTTTAAGTGCATCATACAAGGAAACAGCTGCAGTTTAATACAATATATTTTATGCATATATCTTTCTATTATTAATGTGAGTCACAGTGTATTTAAAGTTCACAGTCTTTATAGGGACAGCTTGGTTTATTCAGACACACACACACACATATATAAATATATATATATATATATTTGCTCACACACATTTCTTATTGTAACTGCTATAAACTTTTATGGTTTTTTGTTGTCATGACGACTTGTATGTTGGAGCAATTTTTGCGGGGGGTTTGTCAGTATTTAAAAACACTGCGCTGAGCTGTTTCAATTATGGCACTGTTCATGCTCTCTCTCTCATAATATTGTGATATGTATGTGAATCATGAACATATATTTAAGTACTGTGATATGATATTTCTGCCATTCTTACACAAACTCATATGAAACCTGTTTATCCTCTTCTTTTAAAACATCCCCTCTCATTTCTGCTCTCATTGTGTTAGTGACTGAGTTCAAGACTGTACCAGTTGGACAATTTAAAAAAAAAAACAATTTAAATATGGGACCAGTGCTTTACAGGTATAAACATGATGTGAGCATCCTGTAAATCGTACAAGAATATGAACCTTCCACTACAACCTCACATTCATTATCACAACGAACAGTCCCTGTTTTTTCCCCTTCCTGTGCCTGTGCACATATATTCCCCAAAGACTATTAGTGCCTTCATGATTTTTGTTCCTCTCTCCTCTCTGCAATTAGCTCTCTGATTGAATATTGAAGCTATGAAGATGAATGAGCAGGCCGGTCACTTCCCTCTCTCCCTCTCTTCTGTCCAGGTCATTATTCAGAGAAAGAGAGAGAGAGTGAGAGTGAGAGAGAGAGAGAGAGAGAGAGAGAGTAAGAGCTAGTGGATAGAGGGATTGAGAGAGGACAAAAGTGATAGAAACTGAGTGAGAGTGAGAGAAAGAGACAGAAGGTAGCCCTCAACACTGGTAGGATAAACAGTCATTAGCAGCATCAGTGCACAGATACAGAGTTTATGAACGTGTGTGTTTGTGGAAGTGCAGCAGTGTTTTGGGCGTGAGAATCTAATAGATCTGATTGGTGTCACCCCTCTCAAACGTCTCCTTTATTGTTGGAGTACTGAAGGCGACTCAGAGGAAGCAGACTGCAGGGACTGAGCGAAAGGAGAACGATGATTGATGTTCTATAACATCCTGAGAAAAAAAGGATTATGGATTGTAATATTGATTTTGCTCAGCGAGCACCCCTGCCTGCCCCTATCAGGTCGATTTAAGGCTATGGGATTTTGCTCTCCACTTTTCTTTTTTTCATTATTTTTTTTTTAAATAATGTCTCTATCAGTTAAAAGCAGCCAATCCAGCTGACTGCTGTCAGTCAGAACTGAACCTGGAAGAGTGACAGCCTGGGGACAGTTGTTCTTTATACGGATGTGTATACACACTGTGGAACAGTCCAGAGGACCCTAATATCGACTAAACACACACACACACACACACACACACACACACACACACACACACACACACACACACACAGTCTCTCTCTCTCTCTCTCTCTCTCTCTCTCTCTCTCTCTCTCTCTCTCTCTCTCTCTCTCCTATGCACCTATACACAGACAGAGGAATGGAACCGAGATAAAAAATATAATACCACATTCATACACCCATTAAACAGCATATAAAAATTAATACAGCCTTTTCTTTGGTCTGTTGAGCATTGGTACACATATCTACACCCTTACACTCTCACACCTGCACACACACATGCACGTGCACCAGCACACACACACACACACACACAAACAAATAAACAAACACAAAGCTATGTACAAGGCATAGTGGTGGATTACACTTACACACATACAGATACAAATATGTTTGCAGTCACACCTACAAGTGCTCACCCACACATAAACACACACTGTAACACACAAACACACACACACGCACACACACACACACACACATAGAGCTATGTGGAACTCTCTGGAGGCTGCTTTATCCTAACAAAAGGATGCCTCTCTCAATAAATTATTCTCCCTCAACTCAGGCTAATTAGAAAGAAGCATCATGTAGCCAAAGCCAAAGCCTTCATAATTACACTATACCCCGTACACACTCTACCCCCGGCCACTCTCATACCTGCACATATTAAAATGACTTTTCACCTTCAGTTTTTCACACTCATTGTTTGGTTGTTCCTTTGTTTAAAAGCACTGAATGCATTGTATTTAAATGACAGTGTTATAGTATGATGAGTCGACAAGGCAAGAAACCTGTTGAGAAAGTACAAATCTTGCAAAATGTTGTAATGACAAGTACATTATGTAAATATTATAATTCACTATTTTTAAGAATACAGTTTTCTATTTATAAAAACTTTAATTATATCTTACTATATCTTGAACAATGCTCTCTGAATCTGAACATGAAGAAGTTTTCCATGCATCTTGTGAGTGGCCTGTAGATATGATAATCCAAGCAAAGCAACTAAACCAATTTGGCCCAGTGTTCAATCCTTAAGACAGATAACATCAATATTCTTGGATTCTTGACCAAAAGGAAATAGGACTGGAGCTTAACTTTTGCAAATATAGTGGCAATATGAATCACAATGACATTATTTTTCTAGATTTTTTAATTCTTCTCTAATTGGTACTTATATATAATATACATAATGAAAATGAAAGTAATAATATTAATAATATATCTCATATGTGTATTATACACATGCTGTACATATATAAGTACTGTATGTGTATGTAATTATGTGCCCAATAAATTAAATAATTTCAAGAATTATAGACTTGAGTGTTTATATGTGTTACTATTCATAACATGGACAGTTAAACACTTGCCCCAACACTCCTGATACTGAGTTCATGATTCAGCATATTCCCAATATTTTAAACGGGACATTTTATTGTTACTTTTTCACACTTTTTCAAGGAATTATTGCATTAATGTGGGATAAAACAAGCAATTTCGATCTTGTGCAGCTTTTTACACATCCCTTGTCTAAACATCTCCAATCATAGCACTGAACATGCATTTAAATGAGAGCTCAAAGATACAGTTAAACAGAGCAAAACCAACACACTGAGTGCCAAAAAATAAGAGAAGTGATTAAATAGAGTAAAACCAAGAACAGAGAATAAAGAGAACCAACAAAAATGACTAAAAACCAGAGCTTCTGCTCCTCACTCCTGGGATCTCCTGCTGAATATTTGCATTTAAAGGAACAGGCACTGATACAAGTCGTTCTTAACAAGGCTATTTAGACATGGGGAGAACATTGCTGGTTTTTGATCACTGAGGTGTTTTGGCAAAAACATGTTACATATGTATTATTAAGACCCTAAGATACTGGGTTACTTTGTGGGAAAAGGGGTAAAATGTGATAACTTGAAACAAAATCTCACTTGGTTATACACATGTTGAGGCATAGCTTATTAATGCTCATGCTGTTATGAGTTTTTATTTTTTGCTGCATTTGTAAGCTTTAGTGCTTAATTAATGCAACTTAATGCAACGGCATTATAAATAACATTTCTATTCTTCACAATGAATGCGCAAACTGTTGTATATTTGCATTATGACATCATGTTTCAGTGCACTGTAACTTATAAAAAATAAATAAAAATAATAATAGTAATAATAACAATAATGTCCAATTAATATTAATTTCTTTACATTCTGTACACAAAGGAAATGTTTATTTATATTTCAGTGTTAAAATATGTCTTAAAATCTTTGCAAAGTAAGGGTCAATTAAATAATATTGCAGGTTCCTTCTACTTGCCGTGATTTTCTTTCAAAAGTCAGGACACATTTGTTCTGGAAATTTATAAAAACAAACACACACACACACACACACACACAAAGTGTCTAATATTACTGGGCTATTTGTCTTGTGGTGGTGATGCGCAATCCTCTTTGGAAATAACAAATGCATAAGAAGAAACAAGCCCAGTTCTCTGTGAGCGTGAGATATGACTGCACTGGAGTCTAATACCCTTATGTAAACCTTCCACAATCAGACCCCAACAAGCCATACTGCACCAACAATATAGACTATACCCAAACCTTCCAGCAGATATATTAGACAATGCGGCAGGCTTGATTGGCGCTTTCCCAAACACTGTGTGATACACAGCCTAGCCTGGGCTGCTTTGTCTTCACACAGGAAAACAGAGAGAGAGAGAAAGAGAGAGAGAGAGAGAGAGAGAGAGAGAGAGAGAAAGATGAGGAAAGAATGTGGAAAAAAACAGGAGTAAGATTTGGGTGAACTGGGAGAGTAAGACAGATAACTCACTCATCCTCCCCCATCCCTCTTTTCTATTCTTCCGTCTCTGTATCGTTCCGTGAGACCCCCGCCACGTCCACAGTCTGCCATCTAAAGCTGCTTCTGTATTACACACCAAATAAAGAACAGCGATAAAAAGAAAATGCAGAATGAAAGAGGAGGAAGGGGAAATCTCCTGAAAACCTAAAAACCTAAAAATGAATCAGGGACACATTTCAGTAACAGAAAACATCTAACAGTAGAGAGCACTCAGAGCAAGTCAGAGGTGTGGAGAAAATGGAGGACATTTTAAACACAGACTTTGTTTAACATGATGTACAAATAATTTGGACTTAGACCAGCTTTGGGTAAAGTGAAATTACCCTTTTCATTAGTTATTTATAGAGGCTAATCCAGTGAATATGGGCTGGCTCTATTAATTTCTCCTTTGACTTAATTTAAACATTTCTAAACAAATTTCAGGCTATGTTCAGAAGTTTGTAACATTATTTAAATTGTATTTATCACTCTGTAAAGTTAATTTTGACTTCATTTATTAATTCCCATTTATCACTCTGTATCCTTAGTTAAGTAAATTCATTTTTAAGTAAGTATTTTTAGCATTTCCTAAAGACAACAGAGCCAAAACACCGAAAATGCTGCTGTTAGTCTTTGTGCTGCTGTGTTTTCGGTTGCTGAATTGAACAGAAGAGAACTGTATATTTAGTTGTGTTATAGCATGACAAAGTTATATAGAATTAAAATAAGTAAAATAATAATTTCTGTTTAATAATTTTCAGCGTGTGTTTAGCTGCACCTGCAGTCCGAGCGCAGCGGGACAACATCATCGTCCCCAAACACACTGATGGCTCTGGAGCACAGCGCATTCCCACAGGTTTAATTAAGAAAAACGCCTTATAGAATTGGGAGCTGTGTGCTAAAGAAGCGCAGCTGTTTGGGCAGATTGAGTGAGTAAGAGAGGCAGGACAGAAAGGGTTCACACTCTGCTGCAGATGTTTCCAACAGCTGCATGAGCTGTGTTCATCTGACTAGCATCAGGAAGTCACACTGAGAGGAGTTTTTTGGCCTCCGTCATCATTTATGTCCATAATGTTTCCAGTCCCTCATGCACACGCGCACACACACACACACACACACACACACACACT